>NC_068384.1:23923674-23986174 GCF_023724105.1 Carassius gibelio | reverse complement strand
TTTAATTATTGATAAAGCCATTTTACCTGTCCCATGGTTGGCTATCATGGATCAGCAATAACATTCAAATTTTTAAGTCTTAATACATCAATTTAACGTAATGGAAACTCTATGTCATGGTGGAAGAACTGAATGAGAACTGCTTAACAATAAAAGAACCTTGGCTTAGCTGGCTGGGTTAAAGAGGCCCTGGGAGGAAGAACCTATTGATTTTAATTACACTGAACAGCCCTTGGGGACACAAGGACTTTGGCTGTTTATTTAGCCATTGCCTCTCACTGTGATTGTACAGGCTGAGATAAAAATCAGTCTCCTAATTATTACCATAATAAGCTTGAGAAAGGCTGCAGGCCTTGTCTTTTCAATTTAAAGAGAAATCACTAGGAGGAAGAGGAGGATAAAGACATCAACAAGTGCTTAAAAAACAGTTTACTATCGATATATATATATATATATATATATATATGATTTTTTTTTTAAAGCCAATAAAACTGGTTTGGTACCTTTACCACACAACATCAAGCAAATGCCGGTGTAGAGTTAGTGGTAAATTGTAAAGATGCAAAATTTGCTATTGTGGAGTATATCAAAATTTCTGTGACCTGTGACTGGACAAGGTTTATTCCATAAAGGTTCAATTAGATCCAGATCTGATAATAGTCTGGACCAAGGTTAGATGGCAGCAGCGATTGTACTTTGGAGAAGGAAGATTAAAGCAAGATTAGTTGAATCTAGACAAAGCTAATGTTTGTCATCCTAACTCGCAAATCCTGCAGAAACTAAAAAAAAAAAAAAAATTATAGGGCGTCATAAATGGCTTGGAAGTCTTATTTAGAGGGTGAAAACAAGTTCGGAGTTTTAAAGTCTGAGACAATGTTGAATTTGAGTTTTTTTTTTTTCATTTAAATCTGGAAATAAGCAATGGTTTAGGATTAAAAAAAAGTTAAATAATAATAATAAAAATATTCTGTAATAAAGAAGAGAAAATGTAATACTTTGCACTTTTTTTCTAGCTCACTATTCAAATTTAAGTTCGATTTAAAACAATATCATAAGGTTTTGCTTTTATTAAAGAGAGACAATAAAAACAAGACTATAAAAACAACAAGACAGCAAAAGAACGTTTTAAGATTTAATTTTTTAGTGGTCAAAGACTTTTGGTCTCTGCCGTAATAAATATGACATACTTATATAAGTTTTCCCAACAATTTATATTTTTATTTTAACAATAACTGTAGCAATGAACTTTATATTAATTTATGTTAGCTATTGATAATTTTGATATATACAACACCACATAATGAAGTTCTAGTGCAGTGGCTTTCGACACTGGTGAAATTTCAAGCTCTAGTGTGGAACAGAATATTTCAGGACCACATATCGTAACCTTTAAATTCGGTAGCGGCAATAGCATTCCCCTGACAGGCTGGAAACACTGTCCCTTCCTTTTCCTCAGCCACCATGTCTAACAGAGTGAAATTGACCTGTATTAAGGTCCTCTCACTCTGGCTAAATTATTTGATCATGGTCTCTGACAGTTGTTTGAGTCAGTAATTGCTTGTTTATTGGAGCAGTGGGGAGGAGGTCAATGGTGGGCTGCGGGACAGGTGTGGAGGGCTGGCAGACAGGTCCAAGTCGAGAGCTGGCCATTGGAGATAAGCAACTCAGCTGCATGGGTTGGTGGCTCTATCTCACCGCCATAAGCCTGGTAATCTGCCACTTTTTGTAATCGGCATCCCAACCTACCCCAACATCCAGCAAACACTGGCCACAAATACTGTCTTTACACCTGAAATATAGCCTGTATTATTTTCCACTCGTCCAGATATTCCTAAATGTCAATTACATGGAGGTCTGTTGGGAGATTATAAGTACATGGGAGCAGACAGATGAAGCATCCATGTATTTTTCTGCCTATGAGCAAGGATTGTTAGATAATTAGGTGTTTTAGAGACAAATTCCATCCAAAGTCGAAATTGGGAAATTCATAATTAATATATTTTTGTCAGATAATGCAACAAAAGCATTTGATGCTACGAAAATAAGGAGCAAAGGAACTGTATTGCTAGCATGATTTTCAACAGAAAATATTATTTAGAAGTTTCCCAGTTGGAAGTTCCAATTTTTTGAGTTAAACCTGCTGAATATACACCTTATAAATTTCCATGCTTGTCTAGGATGGTTAAATCTGTATCGATATTATTAGTCTAGTTCAACTGGCCGGATTCCAAATCGCATTAAAGATTGTGTGTGCCTCCCTGCCCTCGCTACATTATAAGTGGGGATACACACAGTCGTGGTATGCGTGGTTTGCCTGGGGTCGAAGCAAGCTGAGTCGGCTCTCGAAGGGGCCGACTGTCCACATTGTGAATGATTGCCAATGCGGATGCTTCAATCCTGGAGGGCTATCTTTGAGGAGGGAGCCTTTACCAGCATTCCCCGCGGTAATGGCCCCACTTTTGCCGAGGCAGAATGGCAGCTGCACTCGTGGGGTTCGCAGGGGGATCTAGTAGAGGGAATGGAGACAGGCGAGTCCTTATCTCCTTCATCTGCCAGATCCGGAGCCCAAACCCTGGGTTCAGAAGCACGCTCGGCGGTTTCTTCCCCCCCAGGGTGAGGGATCAACTCTTCAACTCTCTTCCTCAGAGGAGGTTGATGTGGAGACTGTTAGTGGGGATTCGCCACCCCTATCGCCCCAATATGAGGAGCAGTGGGAAGTCGTGACCTAATGGTTAGAGAGTCGGACTTGCAATTGAAGGGTTGTGATTTTGAGTCTTGGGCTGATAGGAATTGTGGGTGGGGGGAGTGCATGTACAGGTGCCCTTGAGCAAGGCAACAAACCCCCAACTGCTCCCTGGGCACTGCAGCATAAATGGCTGCCCACTGCTCCGGGTGTGTGTTCACAGTATGTGTGTGTTCACTGCTGTGTGTTTGCGCACTTTGGATGGGTTAAATGCAGAGCACGAATTCTGAGTATGGGTCACCATACTTGGCTGAATGTCACTTCACTTCAGTTGGAGGTAGTTACTCACACAGTAGATAGATTAAAAATCGACTGGCCTGCCGAGAAACATTATGAGCCACAGAGAAGCAAGCTTCTTTGAACGCTTTCTAAGGCAACCACCTCCACGCTGGAGACTTCTTTCTTTCCCGATCTCCATGATGAAATCGCAAAATCGTGGAATCATCCATACTCAACCCTCCTCTTCGACCCAGATTCACTATATTATGGCAATGTTATGGGGCTGGGAGAGCGGGGTTATAGAGTGATGCCACGGGTCGAACAGATGCTCGCGGGTTATCTGTCGCCCGGATTGACATTGTCTCTGAAGGCTCCGGCGTTGCTTACTAAGCCACTTAAAATGACATCTATGCTGGTGGGCAAAGGTTATGTGGCAGAAGGTCAGGCTGGGGCATGCCTCCATACTTTGGCAGTCGCTTGTGCTCCCCCATGTCGGGACCGAGGGCCTCAGCGATGCTCTGAGTTCTGGCAATCATGAAGGCCAGGAAGTCCACGACAAAGAAATCCTGATGCCAGAGGCTTAGGTTTACAGAGGGCAGCCCCTACTGGGGTAGAGCACGGTCCTCCTCAGTATACAGTCTCCGTCTCACCTCAGTGCCCTCGAGAGGTTGGTCTGCCAAACCCCGCCAGAGTTTCAGGGTGCAGCGGCTTTCAGTGAGCAGTTATTACCGCCCATGAGTGTAGCGGAGCTGGGACGCTCGCTGCCCCTTCAGGGGCCTCTTACACCAGAGGTCAGTCTCGAGAGACTGATTTCCTTAGTAGATTATTTAGCAGCGTGGAAACTACTGCCAAATGTATCTCAGTGGGTCCTGTGTATGGTAGAAAAAGACTACTGCATTCAGTTTGGCTTTCCACCGCCGATATTCAATGGGGTTACACCAACAATAGTCGGCCCCCAGCAGGCTCTGGTGATGGAAGAGGAAGTAAACCACGATGCAGGCACGTCTGTCTCGGATCGAGTCAATCCTCACGTCAGTCGAGAGAGTCAAAGAAGACCAGTTACTCACTGTCAAACAGTTTTAGAGATTGTTAGGTCTGATGGCAGCTGCGTCCAATGTGATACCTTTTGGCCTACTGTACATGAGACCCTTACAGTGGTGGCTCGAGTCCAAGTGTTTTTTCCCAAGGGGGAATCCACTTTGAACTATCAAGGTCATGCGTCGATGCCTTTGTGCCTTAGACATGTGGAAGAGACCTTGGTTCTTTAATCAGGGCCCGGTGCTGGAAGCTCTTTGTTGCCGTGTAAGGCTAGTGACAGACGAGTCCCTCACCGGTTGGGGTGCGGTTATAAGTGGCCACCTTGCCTGCGTTCTGTGGAGCGGTCACCATCTGACATGGCACATCAATTGTGTAGAGATGCTAGCAGTGTTTCGAGCAATAAAACACTTCCTCCCAGACCTAAGGGATCACCATGTGTTGGTGCATACCGACAACACATCGGTGGTCTCTTATATCAATCACCAGGGGGGTCTGCGTTTGCGCCCCTTGTACAAGCTGGCACACCACATCCTTCTGTGGTCCCAGGGCAAACTCCTCTCGCTCAGAGAAGTGTATATTCCTGGGAGATTGAATGTGGGAGCAGACATACTGTCAAGACGGGACAAGGCCAGGGGAATGGAGGCTTCACCCAGAGGTGGTGAAGCAGATATGGAAATTGTTTGGCATAGCCCAGATTGACCTCTTTGTGACTCAGGAGTCATCACAATGTCCCCTCTGGTTCTCTCTAGTTCATCCAGCTCCTCTGGGTCTGGACGCTATGGTACAGACCTGGCCGAGGCTTCGTCTGTACGCATTTCCCCCATCGCTCTGCTCCTGGGAGTTCTGGCAAGAGTACGCCAGGACGGGGTCCTTCTGTTGTTAGTGGCCGCGTTCTGGCCGGGCCGAGTATGGTTCGCAGATCTGATTTCTCTCCTCGACGGCTCTCCGTGGGAGATTCTGATCAGGACAGATCTACTCTCTCAGGTGCAGGGCAAGATAATTCACCCTCGCCCGGAGTTGTGGAAACTGTGGGTGTGGCCCCTGAGGGGGCAGAGTTCATAGAATTCGGTCTCTCAACCGAGGTTGTTGAGACCCTCCTCCAATCCAGAGCTCCCTCTACAAGGAAACGGTATGCCCTGAGGTGGAAACTCTTCCACAGTTGGTACAGTTTTTCAGTTTTTCCAAGCTAGGCTCTCTATTGGGTTAACCCACTCCACCTTAAAGGTGTACGTGGCGGCCATTGCTGTAGACACCCCCTAGTTACACATTTACTCCACAGTGCGCTGAGGCTGAGGCCTCCAGTACGGTCCTGTGTTCCCCCCTGGGACTTGGGTGTGGTTTTAGAGGCTATCTGTAAAGCTCCATTTGAGCCAATACATGATATCTCAGATAGACATCTGACTCTTAAAGGGTGAAATGCTCGTTTTCACTCAATATTCTGTTAATCTTGAGTACCTATAGAGTAGTACTGCGTCCTTCATAACTCAAAAAAATCTTTATTTTTATTATATTTATAAGAGAAAGATAGTCTGTACCGATTTTACCCAGAAAAACACGAGCGCCTAGAGGCGTGAAGTGTGGGCGGAGCTAAAGAACCACGAGCGCCAGTAGGCTTTTGCGTTGAGAGCGCTTGGAAGCTGTGACACACATCCAGAGGCTGAAATTTAACAAGAGCAGCATCAGCAAAGGCGTCTCTATGTGGTATGTACTGAAACTGTATATATTTGCTTAGCGGTTTTGGAAAATGACTAAGTTCCACTTTATGTTTTTTTTTTTTTTTTAAGCTGTACATGTGGAAAGTGCAGTTTGATGACATCGCATGTTGTTTACTTGATGTGCTTACGCGCTGATAGCTAAGTTAACAACACAGAGATATTTGAAGCAGTTTTAGTCACCGCATGTGGTTCCAACACACGATTGTGACCCTTTTTCGTTGGGACTGCATTATCCTTAAGAAATAAACAATGTGCAAATTCGGCGTCAGTTTTTAAAACAAGCAACTTCGAAATGCAGGGAACAAACAAAAACACTTGCACAACTCCGTTAATGCTCTGTAAAAATAAACTCCATCCACTGGTCCCTTAATGCTGTTTCTCTTTTGGTAATCTGTGCAGGGTTGTCTTGCCCTGGCAACCAAAAACACACTTCTTTTGTGACTTTTCACGACGCTCTCGCGAATGCCGCGAATGTGAATGCCTGTGCTCAGCCTGTCAGTGCTCTGCTATACGGGAGCGCGCGCTCTTCCGGCAGAAGTGCCTTAGGACCCATATAAGGAAATTCCGCTCCATCTAACTTCACACAGAGCCATAGTCGAAAAAAACTTTCCGAAACTTGTGACAAACCGGAAGAGGTTTTTTTGGAACAAAAATACTCCTTCAAACGTACAACTTAATTTTTGAAACTTTGTCCATGTTTAGCATGGGAATCCAACTCTTTAACAGAGTAAAAAACTCAGTATGCATGAAATAGCATTTCACCCCCCCTTTAAGACTGCCCTGTTACTGGCCATCACCTCTCTAAAGAGAGTTGGAGATCTTCAGACCCTCTCGGTGGCCCTACCTACCTAGACTTTGCCCCTAGTATGGCCAAAGCATTCTTATAACCTCAAGCGGGTTATGACCCTAAAGTTCCCTCTGTTACGCCACAACCCATAGTACTGCAGGCCTTCTGACCTCCTCCCTTTCGGGAGCCAGACCAGGAAAAGCTCAATTGTATGTGTCCAGTTCGAGCGCTGGACGCATACGTCCACAGAGCTGCCCTGTGGAGAAAATTAGACCAATCGCTTGTTTGCTATGGTCCTCCTAAAAAGGGTTTCCCTGCCTCTAAGCAGACCCGAAGTCATTGGATAGTCGAGGCTATCAATATATCCTATGAGTCCTCTAGTCTTCCCCCTCCTTTGGGAGTCAAAGCTCACTCTACTCGGGGTATGGCGACCTCTAAGGCCTTTTCAATAGGTGTGTCCCTCTTGGACATCTGCAACGCTGCGGGATGGTCCACGCCCTCTACATTTGTCAGATTTCACAATCTAGATATACAAACCACTCCTGACTCTTCTGTTCTCTCACCTCAGCTGTGCTCTTCGGATACACACTAGGCAGGAATTTCGAAGTCTGGCAGCTTGGGCACATCGTTCCCCAAAGCGCTCGACGCAGCTCGAGTTCCTGAAGAGGAATGTCCCAAGGTTACGAATGCATCGCCATACTTCTGGCACCTCTGCCGGCGCTTGCTTCCCTACATGAAGCTGAAGCCAGCATAATACAATAACTTTGTACAATAAACAGATGTAATTATGGATGCTTTGATCCAATACCCAGGATCGATATCATTATCGGATCCGATACTGGCATTTTCTGCAGATCAATCTGTTATTGTTGAGCCTCACAAAATGCACAAAAACATTATAAAGCACCAAAATGTTTTCGTGCACATATTTCAAGTTTTCTGAAGCTAATCCATAGTCCAATGTGAGGTACAGAATAATACTGAAGTCATTAAATTCAGTTCACATAAACTCTTCTTTCCACTGTAGCTTTCTGTCATCCTCCATTCAGCAATCAAACTGCATTGGGTTACTACAGTCTAAACAATGAAACTCCCTTCAAGACCGGACAGTAACTGATGTTTAAAACTAATGCACAGATTTAATACACTACATTCAATATGGTGTGTAAATGTTTGTAAATAGATGCATGTTTGTTTATGTTTGTGTGTTGTAACTTCAATGTAAAATTGTCTATGTAAACTCAGCTGCTTATCTTGGCCAGAACACTCCCGTAAAAGAGATTTTAATCTTTAATGAGTCTTATTTCCTGGTTAAATAAATAAATAAATATCTCTTCCCTTTGTTCTAGCGATGTCAGTTTCGTGAACGAATTGTTCGATTTAACCGGTTCTTCTTAGTGAACCGGTTGAATCAGTTCACCAAATCGGACTGAATTGTTTGAACAAGTTTTCTAGTTTCCAGTAATCATTAATCCACAAATTACTTAAATTATTCACTTTTTTAACGTGAGTGACACTCTCTGAGTCGAAATTAACCAATATCCCGGAGTAATTAATTTACACAAACAGTACACTGACTGAAATGGAAGCTTTAGCCTAAGTTCTGCCAGGAAGACTCAATCACTTCGTCACTAATTACCTTCATCATTATCCAATCACGTCTTTATACTCCTGTATAAAAGGTCATACTTACACATGTTTTGATGCCGACGTGACGACATGGCAAATGCTGATGCGACAACAACCGCAGATTCTGACGCGATTGTTCCTTGCTCAAGCTGTTGTGTTTATTCATTTACTTGCTATAGTTAAGTTCGTGTCCCGCAAACTATCTAGAGTTTGACGTTCCTCTAAGATGCACACAGGATCGTTGGCTTAGCTCCGTGTCACAGTGATTATCTGCAGTCGTTCGTGTTGGATGATATACAAGCTTTTCTCGGCAGAGGATGTGAAACATTGGCGGAGTTCCGTGTGCTTTCCAGGGTTGCCAGATTTTCTCAAAACCGCCAGTTACTACTTAAAAATAGCCCAATCGCATTCAAAAAGGATTTATCGGTAGAATTCACATTCTAGGGGCTATATATGACACTATTGGGGTCACCTCAAACCCCGGACAGAAATAGCAACCCTACAGAATCAAGGCTGCCGTTCTCTTTCGGCATCTCGCCATTTCTTCATCAGTCTACAGCATTATAAGTATCATTTTGTTCTATGCACTTGTGGCGCCTGGGCATTAATTTTATTCTCTGCATGGATTTATACTCACACGTTCAAATGAAGCACTGGGCGTTTTGTGCTTGTTTATCTAGCAGACTCGCACAGCATAATTAAGATGTTGATCATAGTGCATGCAATGTTCTGAATAACTCCTTCGTAATGAGGCACTTTAAGGCTCGTAATAAACGCTACAATCTTTTATACTGATAAAGATTGTTCGCATTTGTTAAAAATATGCTTTGTCTAGCACACTTAAGATTCATTGTTTTAATCCTATGCTTTAATCTTTGTTTATTCAGTCATTGTTCATTTGCGTCTATTCCTGAAATGCTTCATACTCGAATGGGATTCTATGGTTGCAGATGCAGGGAACCGCTGCTCTCACCTCATCTTTACATGGCTTACTCTTGGACTAGCGCTATTATGAACACTGGATCTACCAAGCTGATGCGTATATGGACCCTTTCATTTGAGTCGTAGGTAAGATTCGACTCAATGCTCCGCAGGCATCTTAAAGTTAACGTGACAAGAAGTTGCTGCTGACCTTATTTCAGAGTAGTGACATATCTCCAGTTTAAACCGGATATTAATTAGCAGGCATGGTTTGTTTGCGCTCCTGGTCTCCGTCTCACTCATAGCAAACTAACGGCTGGAGGGGTTTGTTAAGGAGGTTCTGCTCATGCTGTCAAACTGACGTTATCAGGAAAAATTATGCATTTCAGAGTGGAAATGTTCAGATTGTTCAGAAGACAAACAATGTTTAATTGTTTACATCAAGATTAGCAATGTGTGCTAGTAAGCTTAAGTCAATTCAATTCATGCTGACTTTAAACTTCTTTAACTTTTGATACTTCAACTTTTTGAAGAAAAAAAATTCCACTTTTGCCAACATCTGCTAATTTTCTTCGTTTAAAAGAGACCAATCCTTGTTTATATTCCAAAGTGTTCATAAATTACAGCAATTTAGTTTGGATAGTGCACTTTAATGCCTAAAAAAAAACAACAACAAAAATAAATTGGGGGGGGGGGTGACAGTTAAGGGGTTAAGCTACAATCAAGGCTTGTTTATTTCGCGCATCTACTGGTGTTGGTTCATTCGTTCTCTTTACTCTGCTGTTGCGGCCTTGACTTTACACTTTAGACTTTCAGACACCTGTGCCCCTCAGCCAACCCGGATTCTTCAATCTGCCCTCCGTTAGCAGACATAATACTAAACGACCTGCTTACGTCAGCTAGTAATCACATTTCTAAGGCGTTGCTCCCCCTACAATCAAGCCTACACGTCTGCATGGTCCGCTTTCTAATGTTTTTCCTTCCAAATTTCTGTGTTTCCTATTCTAATTTAGACCGTTTGCTCCTTTCTCGCCTGTAATAAAAAAAAAAAAAAAAAAATCACAATCTTAAAATTTCTCTTTGCAGACTCCTTGCCAGCATTTAAATCTACGCTAATCCTAATTTTCAAAGCCTTTTCTGAATATTCAGTTCTATTACTACTTGAGGGGTTAGCTAAATCTTCCAACAAAATTAAAGACAAACGTCTGCCTATTACCCTGCCCATATTGCAAAAAATTAATTACTTCCATCTGCTATGGCCTTCTTTCTAAGTCCCTCAATATTCTTCTCGAGGCAGTGTTTTCAAAATTAATCAATTTGATCCTGCTCGCGGCATTTCCTTTCAGATCTATGATTCGGACCTAAATTCTTCACACTCTTCCTCAAGCACTCAAAAACCGATGTGCAAGTTTCTGGTGTCACCTTAACAAATTCTAAAATCAATAATAAATTCTGTCCCTTCTCTGCATGGTGAAATATCTTAAAATCCCACCTAGAACTTCTAAAAACGCACCACTCTCTATTTTACCTAACGGAGCACCCCTTTCCAAGGCCTGTTTTAGAACTCACTTCACCACTATTCTCAAAAGCTGCAGTCTACCCCCCTCTCTCTATACTGGCCATTCATTCAGAATTGGGGCAGCTACTTCAGCAGCTGAACGAGGGATCTCTACATCAGCTATTAAGATCATGGGCAGATGTTCTTCCTCAGCATTTGAATCATACATCAGACCTTATTCAAAAACCATTCTCGACGCTCCGCAAGCTCTCCTGTAACTAATAAGGTAAATTCATGCAATTACTGGTGGTGGTGTTACTATATCTGTATGGTCTTTCGAGGACTGTCTGTGTCTGGCCTATCGTGGCTATTTCTGTACGGTCTATCAAGGCCTGTCCATGTCTGCCTATTGTGGCTGTCCGTGTCTGGCTATCATGGCTATTTTTCTGTACGGTCTATCAAGGGCTGTCCTGTGTCTGCCTATCGTGGTTTTTTCTGTACGGTCTATCGAGGCCTATCTGTGTCTGGCCATCATGGCTATTTTTCTGTACGGTCTATCGAGGCTGTCTGTGTCTGGCCATCATGGCTATTTTTCTGTACGGTCTATCAAGGCCTGTCTGTGTCTGCCTATCGTTGCTGTCTGCGTCTGGCCTATCGTGGCTATTTCTGTTGGTCTATTGAGGCCTGTCTGTGTCTGCCTATCGTGGCTGTCTGTGTCTGCCTATCATGGCTATTTCTGTTGGTCTATTGAGGCCTGTCCGTGTCTGCCTATCGTGGCTGTCTGTGTCTGGCCTATTGTGGCTATTTCTGTTGGTCTATTGAGGCCTGTCTGTGTCTGCCTATCGTGGCTGTCTGTGTCTGCCTATCATGGCTATTTATGTACGGTCTATCGATGCCGGTCTGTGTTGGCCCATTGTGGCTGTCTGTGTCTGGCCTATTGCGGCTATTTCTATAAAAACTTTATAAGAGGTTTAATCTAACATCATACTGATCATGTTAACTCCCTTTATATTTTTCAGGAACCTTAGGATTCACAACTGGTGGGTATACTTTCATCTACTTATTTTGGGGAGAAGGCTGGCCCCGTCTGGAGGTCTCATAATCCACTTAATTTTGGGGGTCGGCTGCGCCCCTGCCTTCGTCTTCAAGCAGGAAATGCAGATTCGCTACCCTCAGATTACGAACCATGGATGGGACCTTCCGCCAAAGAAATTTATAATTGTGCTTGCTGAGAGGTCAATAAATGTATGCTTCGTACATTTTATCTCCCGAGTCTTTCTGGTAGAACTGCTGTGAAGATAAAACTGAAGATAAACACGAGCAGAGCAGCATGTGACTGTTCACGGGATGCACATAAGTGCTCTTTGCCACACTATATGGGCGCCTTTGGTATTATAATACTTTTCTGCATAATCAAAGATTATTAATAGTCTTTCCTGTTCTGTCCTACTGTATCTATCATATGTTGATGCCTTTATTACCATGCTATACATTCAAAATAAACGTCTTTTACATTTCTGTATAGATGTGTATATACTCGTTTTTTCATGAATGCATTTTACAGTACAAAGAGCAATGTGTAACACTTATTTACTTTTATTTCTATATAAAATATTTCACTAGATTTTATTAAATGATTGTGCGCCAGTGATTTTTCTACAATCTATAGTATCTTTTGCTGCTGAATTATCCACTATCCTAGTTTAAAATAGTATTATATATATATCTAAAATCTATTTTTTAATGTGTTATTTTTCATTGAAATTAAGTTGTTTATAGGTAGTAGATTGTGTTGAGTGGCTATCAGGTCAACAAAGAGAAGTACAGAAATTCAACATTGTTTAAAAAAAAAACTGTGTTGGTATCGAATTGGAATTATATTGGCAGATACTCAGAATTTTTGGTATCATACTGGAACGGTTCTGAAAAAATAAGGTAAGGAATAATATGTCACAGTTCACTTTATTTTGCTATACTCACGCACATTCAGGTGCATGTCAATAAATTTTAATGTCGTGGAAAAGTTCATTTATTTCAGTAATTCAACTTATTGTGAAACTCGTGCATTAAATTCAGTGCACACAGACTGAAGTAGTTTAAGGCCTCGTCCACATGGAGATGCATTTCTGTGAATATGCACACATTTTTTATCGGATAGGCATTCTCGTCCACATGGATCTGGCATTTTCGGAAGGTGAAACCAGCAATTTTTTTTGTAAACCGTGTCCCAGGGTGGATAAATCTGAAAACGGCGTCTTTGGGTTTTCGTGTGGACAGCGAATCCGGATATTTTCTATCAGCCCACGTCTTGCCCTTAGTCAGACACCTCTACGTCACCTAACAGCAACAAAGACATGAACACACACTGAACAATTGTCTTTTTATTAACTAACATATGCATACATGTATTGTTTCATGTTCGTTTGTGTACCACGCGCAAGGTTTATGCACCTAGTCCATGTCTCCTTCTTCGTTTTTAGTGTATCTCTGTGTCAGAATTACAGTGCCACATGGTGGTCTGGCATGTATACTACATCGTTTTGGGGATTGTGTGGACAAGGATATTTCTTGAGACGAGAGCAAAAAAAAAAAAGAAAAAATATCAGATTGGGGTAAGCTCCAGCTTCGTGTGGATGTAGCCTTTGTCTTTGGTTCTTTTTAATTGTCATGATTTTGGCTCACATTTAACAAAAACCCACCAATCTCAACAAATTAGAATATGGTGACATGCCAATCAGCTAATAAACTCAAAACATCTGCAAAATGGTTTTTTAAGTTTGGTTCACTATGCTACACAATCATTGGGAAGACTGCTGATCTGACAGTTGTCCAAAAGACAGTCATTGACACCCTTCACAAGAAGCTGGCTGTTCACAGAGTGCTATATCCAAGCAACAGAAAGCTGAGTGGAAGGAAATAGTGTGGAAGATAAAGATGCACAACCAACTGAGAGAACCGTAGCCTGGATGAATGGTGGAGAAGCTCATAGCCCAAGTTGCGTGAAGTCTAGTGTTCAGTTTCCACAGTCTGTGATGATTTGGGGTGCAATGTCATCTGCTGGTGCTGGTCAATTGTGTTTTTGAAAACCAAAATCACTGCACCCATTTACCAAGAAACCTTGGAGCACTTCATGCTTCCTTCTGCTGGCCAACTTTTTGAAGATGCTGATTTCATTTTCCAGCAGGATTTGGCACCTGCCCACACTGCCAAAAGAACCAAAAGTTGGTTAAATGACCATGGTATTGAGTACAGTACATGTACAGCAAATGAACATAATTTCCAGAAGACCAAAGAACCTAAGACTTCAACTACTTCAGTCTGTGTGCACTGAATGTATTTAATACACAAGTTTCACAATTTGAGTTGAATTACTGAATGAACTTTTATAATTTATAGTATCCTGCACCTACTAATAATAATAATAAAAAAAAACATATATATATATATATATATATATATATATATATATATATATATAAATTATATCGGGTGTCTGAATAATTGTTGGTTTGACTGTGCATTAATTATTTTTAAGTAATTCAATTCAATTCAATTCAAGTTTATTTGTATAGCGCTTTTTACAATACAAATCGTTACAAAGCAACTTTACAGAAAATTATGTTTCTACAATTTTTAGTAGTAGCTAGTAGTTTGTGAACGTTTGACAGGATTTTAGAAAAAATAAATAATAATAATAATAATAATACAAGACGTAGTCAACTAGACGATGAACTATCAATATTAGTAATTAATAGTTATTATATGATGCAGTCACACATTTAGCAATAATTGTTAGTTCTGTTTGTTGATTCAAGGTTAGCATCATCTGGGGTCCTCTGAGGGTCAGCATCATCTATTCTCAGGTGTTCTGGATCCAGACTGGACCTTGTGTTACCACGGGATATAAATCCCGTGGCAAAACATAGAAACAAAATAGAGACATCATTAGCATAGCTTCTGATCCAACAAAGTAAAATTTGTTTAACCCAAGCTAATGAATAAAAAAATGCACATTTGATCAGATGCAACTACACTCACAATTTAAAAGATACATTATTCGTATGTTTGGCGAAAGAGATGTGTTTTTAATCTAGATTTAAACAGAGAGAGTGTGTCTGAACCCCGAACATTATCAGGAAGGCTATTCCAGAGTTTGGGAGCCAAATGTGAGAAAGCTCTACCTCCTTTAGTGGACTTTGCTATCCTAGGAACTACCAAAAGTCCAGCGTTTCATGACCTTAGGGTGCGTGATGGGTTGTAGCGTGGTAGAAGGCTAGTTAGGTATGCAGGAGCTAAACCATTTAGGGCCTTATAGGTAAGTAATTATAATTTGTAACTGATACGGAACTTAATAGGTAGCCAGTGCAGAGACTGTAAAATTGGGGTAATATGATCATATTTTGATTGACCTCGTAAGGACTCTAGCTGCTGCATTTTGGACTTCCTGTAGCTTGTTTATTGACGAAGCAGGACAACCACCTAGAAGTGCATTACAATAGTCCAGTCTAGAGGTCATAAATGCATGAACTAGCTTTTCTGCATCAGAAACAGATAACATGTTTCGTAGCTTGGCAATGTTTCTAAGATGGAAGAATGCAGTTTTTGTAACATTGGAAATATGATTTTCAAAAGACAAGTTGCTGTCTAATATAACACCCAGATTTCTGACTGTAGAGGAAGTAACAGTACATCCGTCTAGTTGCAGATTGTAATCTACAATATTCTGTGTAGTGTTTTTTGGTCCAAAAATTAATATCTCTGTCTTATCCGAATTTAATTGGAGAAAATTATTTGTCATCCAATCTTTTACATTTTTAACACACTCGTTTAGCTAGTTAGCTAGCTTAGATAATTGGGAAGTTTCATCTGGTCTTGTTGAGATATATAGCTGAGTATCATCAGCATAACAGTGGAAGCTAATTCCGTATTTTCTAATAATATTACCAAGGGGCAACATGTATATTGAAAATAGAAGGGGGCCTAGGACGGATCCTTGTGGCACTCCATATTTTACTGGTGATAAATGAGATGACACCCCATTTAAGTAAACAAAATGGTAGCGATCGGACAGGTAGGATCTAAACCATCTTAGAGCCTGCCTTTGAATACCTGTATAGTTTTGTAATCGATCTATGAGTATGTCATGATCTATGGTGTCGAACGCAGCACTAAGATCAAGTAAGACTAGAAATGAGATGCAGCCTTGATCTGACGCAAGGAGCAGGTCATTTGTAATTTTAACAAGTGCAGTTTCTGTGCTATGGTGGGGCCTAAAACCTGACTGAAATTCTTCATACAGATCATTTTTATGCAGGAAGGTGCTCAATTGAGCAGACACAACTTTTTCTAAAATTTTAGACATAAATGGAAGATTTGAAATAGGCCTATAATTTGCCAGTACACTAGGATCTAGTTTTGGTTTCTTAATAAGAGGCTTGATAACCGCCAGCTTGAATGGTTTTGGGATGTGACCTAAAGATAACGACGAGTTAATAATATTGAGAAGTGGTTCTTCGGCTACAGGTAACAGCTCTTTCAGTAATTTAGTGGGTACAGGATCTAATAAACATGTTGTTGGTTTAGATACAGTGATACGTTTATTTAGCTCTTCCTGTCCTATATTTGTAAAGCACTGCAGTTTATCTTTGGGTGCGATGGATGAAACTGAAGTGTTAGACACTGTAGAATCTACATTCGCTATTGTATTTCTAATGTTATCTATTTTATCAGTGAAGAAATTCATAAAGTCATTACTATTTAACGTTGGTGGAATATTTGAATCAGGTGGCATCTGGTAATTTGTTAACTTAGCCACTGTGCTAAATAAAAACCTTGGATTGTTTCGGTTATTTTCAATGAGTTTGTGTATATGCTCTGCCCTAGCAGTTTTTAGAGCCTGTCTATAGCTGGACATACTGTTTTTCCATGCAATTCTAAAAACTTCTAAGTTAGTTTTTCTCCATTTGCGTTCAAGACTACGAGTTACTTTCTTGAGAGAGTGAGTATTACTGTTATACCATGGTACAGTACGTTTTTCTCTAACCTTTTTCAATTTGATGGGGGGCAACAGCTTCTAATGTATTAGAGAAAATAGTGCCCATGTTGTCAGTAATTTCGTCTAATTAATGTGTATTTTTGGGTACAAATAGCAGTTGAGATAGATCAGGCAGGTTATTTGCGAATATTTCTTTGGTGGCTGGAACAATAGTTCTGCCCAGACGGTATCGCTGAGACATATAGTTAATATCAGTTATACGCAGCATGCACGATACAAGGAAATGGTCTGTAATATCATCACTTTGAGGTACAATATCTATAGCAGTAAGATCGATTCCATGCGATATAATTAAATCTAGTGTATGATTAAAATGATGAGTGGGCCCGGTGACATTTTGCTTGACTCGAAAAGAGTTTATTAGGTCAGTAAACGCAAGTCCTAATGCATCATTTGCATTATCAACATGAATATTAAAGAGCCAGTAAGATGAAAATTCTAAGCTTCCTATCACTGTTTATAAGTCCTGTACATTAGGTTTAAATCCATCCAAGGTTAAAAAACATTGTTATTTTGTCAAAATATCATTTTAAAATTACCTCAATTCTCAGAGATCCCCAAACGGTTCGCGCTAAGCTGTTCAAAAGATTCAGTTTCCTTAAACCCCACCTTTCGGTAGCATACTGTGTTCTGATTGGTCAACTAACATATTTAGGTTTGATTGGTTGTTCCGCACACACCTCCACGGTAAACTATGCGTTAGCATCTGTTTGGGGTGAATTATGTCTTATTCCTCTCACCGCGAAGCAAACAGTAAAATAAAAAACTTGAACAGTCTCGCTGCTTTTTCTTCTGTGTGTGTGTATTCAAGCCGCGCGCTTCAGTTTGAATCTGAATAGCGCGTTCAGGGCGGGGGCATGGTCACATTAGATAACGAAGGGAGACATGAAAAACAGACATAGCGTTGTTTTCATATGGATTACTTTATCCCAGGCAGCACTTGTTTAGTTTTAAAGTAGACATGTCAAGCTTTCTATAGATATCTCTCTCATGTCTCTTCGTTGAGTATTCACGGAGTTACACTTCATTTTAATGACGTGTTTGTATATGACGATCAGGTTGCAGACAGCACACATACTGATAAGACGCTCGGGAGAAAACAGACACATACTTCGCGTTGTGATTCGGAGATGCTTGTTGTTCTAAATAAAGTTTGTAATGAACCATCTTTTATGGCCAAACGCTTTGAAAATCCCGCTGTACTCACCGAGATTAGAAAAGCAGTCATCAGTGAAATGTTGTGAACACAACAAAAGGGATTTGTTGTACTGCTCTGGTATTGTGGTGAAAATGAATTTTAGCCATTGGTTTTCTCATCTTCATTCTTTGGCAGTGAAAATAAAACAAACTTGCCTTTACAATTAAAAACACACTGTCTCCTCGACATGATGCTATCACACCAACCAGAGCGTCTGTGTGTGTGTGTGGGGGGGGGGCAGGTCAGAGTTCCGTTTCTCCCAAGACGGTAGGCGGAGATTATTATGCAAAGTGTTCCTAGTGACGTACATAGAGATGGGCAAAAGATTTGAAATCTATAACGACTCGTTTCAGCGATTCAGAGTCGACTCCTTACTTTAGAAGCCAATAACTTTATAAATCGTGTACTTTTTGGATTAATTTACACTGATGGACAGCTACATCATACACTGTAATACAGGTAATTTTTGATTTCCCATCTGTGTGGCTCTTTAAAATCTCCCATGATTAGCGCCTTATCAACTGTAACTAGAAGGTCTGAGAGGAAATCTGCAAATTCTTTTAGGAATTCTGTATACGGCCCTGGTGGTCTATACACAGTAGCCAGAGCAAGAGATACATTAGATTTCTTTTGCATGTCTGACAGTGTAACATTTAGCAGAAGTATTTCAAAAGAGTTAAACCTGTATCCTGTTTTCTGGGTAACATTGAGAATATCACTATATTGTTGCAACACCTCTGCCACGACCATTCTGACGAGGCTCATGCTTATAACAGTAGTTTGGTGGAGTAGACTCATTTAGACCAAAATAATCATTTGGTTTTAGCCAGGTTTCAGTCAAGCAGAGTACATCAAAACTATTATCTGTGATAATTTCATTTACAATAACTGCTTTTGGTGTGAGTGATCTAATATTTATGAGCCCAAACTTTAAAAATTGTTTTTGTTCATTTACTTTACATTTTTCTGGTTTAATTGCGATAAGATTTTTTCTAGATCCTACATTATATTTATATTTTGACCTCACTATTCGGGGAACAGACACAGTCTTAATAGTTTTTACAGTGCAAGTACTTTTATCATTTAAGCGGGTGGAACAAAACTCATCATAATGGTTATTTGACAATTGACTTACTAGTCACATGGAGCGAAGTGTCCTGGAGATGTTGTCAGAAAGCAGCTCCGCTCCGATTTTGCTCAGTCAAGAGCAGTGAATGATTTTTTTCTTTCTTTCATTTTCTTATATTAACATTACAGCAGCTAGTAACTAAATTAGGTGTGGTCACTTTAAGAGATAATGAATGCAATCATTATAATAGACATCTGATTTGGTTTTCTCAACTGTTTACGTTCACTTAAGACATAACAAGACATTACAAATGATCTGTTCTTATCATCTGATCGTGGGTGTATCTCTCTATTAGTTTTGTTGGATCTTAGTGCTGCATTTGACACAATTGACCACAGCATTCTTTTTGCATAGACTTGAACACTTTGTTGGCATCAGTGGAAGTGCTTTAGCATGGTTTAAATCGTACTTATATAACCGCCATCAGTTCGTAGCAGTGAATGAAGATGTATCATATCGATCACAAGTGCAGTATGGAGTACCTCAAGGCTCAGTACTAGGGCCGCTACTCTTCACGCTTTATATGTTACCCTTGGGAGATATCATCAGGAAACATGGTGTTAGCTTTCACTGTTATGCTGATGATACTCAGCTCTATATTTCTTCGTGGCCCGGTGAAACACACCAATTTGAAAAACTAATGGAATGCATAGTCGATATAAAAAATTGGATGACGAGTAATTTCTTACTGCTAAATTCAGAAAAAAACAGAGGTGTTAATTATAGGACCTAAAAACTCTGCTTGTAATAACCTAGAAAACTGTCTAAGACTTGATGGTTGCTCTGTCAATTCTTCGTCATCAGTTAGGAACCTAGGTGTGCTATTTGATCGCAATCTTTCCTTAGAAAGCCACGTTTCTAGCATTTGTAAAACTGCATTTTTCCATCTCAAAAATATATCTAAATTACGGCCTATGCTCTCAATGTCAAATGCAGAAATGTTAATCCATGCATTTATGACCTCAAGGTTAGATTATTGTAATGCTTTATTGGGTGGTTGTTCTGCACACTTAGTAAACAAACTACAGCTAGTCCAAAATGCAGCAGCAAGAGTTCTTACTAGAACCAGGAAGTATGACCATATTAGCCCGGTCCTGTCATCGCTGCGCTGGCTCCCTATCAAACATTGTATAGATTTTAAAATATTGCTTATTACTTATAAAGCCCTGAATGGTTTAGCACCTCAGTATTTGAATGAGCTCCTTTTACATTATACTCCTCTACGTCCGCTACGTTCTCAAAACTCAGGCAATTTGATAATACCTAGAATATCAAAATCAACTGCGGGCGGCAGATCCTTTTCCTATTTGGCGCCTAAATTCTGGAATAACCTACCTAACATTGTTTGGGAGGCAGACACACTCTTGCAGTTTAAATCTAGATTAAAGACCCATCTCTTTAACCTGGCTTACACATAACATACTAATATGCTTTTAATATCCAAATCCGTTAAAGGATTTTTAGGCTGCATTAATTAGGTAAACCGGAACCGGAAACACTTCACATAACACCCTATGTACTTGCTACATCATTAGAAGAATGGCATCTATGCTAATATTTGTCTGTTTCTCTCTTGTTCCGAGGTCACCGTGGCCACCAGATCCAGTCTGTGTCCAGATCAGAGGGTCACTGCAGTCGCCCGGATCCAGTACGTATCCAGACATGATGGTGGATCAGCACCTAGAAAGGACCTCTACTGCCCTGAAAGACAGCGGAGACCAGGACAACTAGAGCCCCAGATACAGATCCCCTGTAAAGACCTCGTCTCAGAGGACCACCAGGACAAGACCACAGGAAACAGATGATTCTTCTGCACAATCTGACTTTGCTGCAGCCTGGAATTTAACTACTGGTTTCGTCTGGTCAGAGGAGAACTGGCCCCCCTACTGAGCCTGGTTCCTCCCAAGGTTTTTTTCTCCATTCTGTCACCGATGGAGTTTTGGTTCCTTGCCGCCTCTGGCTTGCTTAGTTGGGGTCACTTCATCTACAGCGATATCATTGACTTGATTGCAAATAAATGCACAGGCACTATTTAAACTGAACAGATATGACATAACTGAATTCAATGATGAACTGCCTTTAACTATCATTTTGCATTATTGAGACTTTGTTTCATTTGTTTTCCAAATGAATGTTGTTCAGTGCTTTGACACAATGTAATTTGCTTAAAGCACTATATAAATAAAGGTGATTGATTGATAACTGACAGTTTTTTCTAACATACTTTCCAAGATGGGTATTTTTACACATTTTGTATGTATTTGTTTGTACAAGTGCAAAAAGAGGCAAATTTTGTGCCAGAACATAGGGGGTGCTGAATTTGGCTCTTTCACATCCTTTTCTGTTTGTTTAAACACCTGCGATTTGTATTTGTTCGTTCAGGTGCAGGACGAACTTCGAGGAGAACTTCATAAAGGAGAGCTTGGTTCATTGTTGCAGTCTGTGAGATGCGGCTATCAGTGTGCGAACACAGTGTGTGAGTAACCAGCTACTCAGTTGAACTTTTCCGAGTCTTGTGTTTGAACGTTTAAATTGGCAAGTGGCAAGGCTTAAAAACATGTGAAAATGATACGCCACATGATTCTTAAACAGTTCTGATTGGTCATTTTTTTAATGTGCTCAACAGATACGTCTGTGATTGGCCTCATGCTCATTGCTTTATGCTCTTCACCAAGTGCTCACACAGAAACACACGAGAGTGTTTGAAAGCTGCGTCTATCAGTGGATCCATCTTTGTGCAGATATATTAGGCATCCACTGAAGGTGACGGAACAATTTTTAACATTTCAGTACCGAATACTATCATGGTCGTGTGAGCACTTGGTGAAGAGCATGAAGCTTGCATGGGCCTCCTCTGGGGGCAGCGCTTGCTGTGAATCTCTCTAGTGAGATTCCCAATTTGTTGGAAGTGACTGACTGAAAGGAAATTTAATTTGTTACTGTTTATATGTCTTTATATAACATTATTTATTAAAGAACAATGTTTCATGGGTAAGAATAGTAAACAAGGACATTTTTTTTTTTACTTTTTTGTGGTGGGGCCAGTAAGCATTTTTACAAGGTAAGTAGAAATGCCAACCAAATTTGAAACAGATTTGAAACATTTACAATTTTTTGCCTGATTTCTTTCTGAAACCTGGTGAGAAAACCAGCACATCAGTGTCAATTTTAGGAACCAACATAAATAATAAACAACATATGCTGTCTTTGCAGCAGGGGAATGAAACATAGTGAGATATATAGTATATCATACCGATAAGAGTCTCAGCACATTAGCAGCAGGTAGCTGCATGAGAGATCTCTTATCCCAAACAACTCAACGGTTGGCTACATTGACATATACACTCTTCATGTGTTTGCTAGAGTGTAAAGCAGGACAGTCCCATATGATCTTGCTGCTGGAGTTCTGGGCTCTTAGGATCATTTAAAATAAGGAATACTTTATGTTCTCTAAACCACTAAGCAACTTTAGCAATAAATGTGTGCTGGAACATCCACAACAAGAAAAACCAAGAATCCCTCATGCACTTGCAAGCACAAACATGCACCCACCCCATCATTCACAAACACTGCATTGAATGCAACACATGCAGATAGCATTGGCTTTTGCCTCCCCGACATCAATAACAACAGGTTATCCGTTTGGTGGTCTTGACAGCCTCACTGGGGTTGTTTTAAACAGCCAGGTACCCCTCCTCTGTTACACTGCAATTTTAGTAGCACCATGGTCAATTTATCTAAATCTCGTGTCTCCTTAAACAGTTTTATCAAAACTGGCGGTCAGCGGCTGGCATATGGTGGTGGCCTTAATCCTAAATGCAGTAGCTCAGATTTTAATTTTGGAAAGATTAATGTCCTTTCCTGTTCTAAAGCTGCAGGTCTCAGTTATCTGCCTCGATGTCTATCAGCTAATTTCTACAGTTGTGCTGGAAACGACCCAGATTGGTCTGCACTCAAGGGTGGAAAACACAAACTGCAACAAGATGCTTCAGGCCAAGTAGAGAAAAAAAAAGAAAAAAAGATTCTAGCCATTTTACCAAATTTCCTCTAAATTAGAAAGTGTCTGCCCCACTTGGACCATACACTTAAAAATCTGAGCAGGAACCTTTTTCATTACAGAGGCATATATCCCAAGGGGATCCGAGGAAAACAGGTATTCGCCACTGAGGAAAACATAACAGAAAATAAATATACAGTGTATACTGCCTGACATATGAAATAACAATTTTTTTAAAATATATTAATTAAAAAAAATCTTTAGAGAGAATCTAAACAAACAGACATATGTCCAAAAACTATGATGAAATTATGATACATTAGGTTAAATAGCCAGCATAACTAATATATACTATATAACTATATATATATATATGTGTGTGTGTGTGTGTGTGTGTGTGTGTGATATGCGGTATATAGATGTGATATGCTCTTCTCCATCTAAAACTGTTAAATAGCATTTAGCAAATTATTTTATAATTGTTTATAATTGTTATGCATGCATGATAACCTCACAATAATCTGAGAGACTACAGAAAATATTTGTACTTCTAAAAAAATCATGTGCTATTAAAAAAAATAGTGATAGCAAAAATGGTGGGAAAAATGATGAACAACAAAAAAATTCTCTTTAACTACCCATTTACAGTTCTTCTAAAGGTTTCTAACTCTGTGAAAAATTATCATAGCCTCTTAGTTTCCTAATAGTTAACTTATGGTTTAAGTTCGATACTGGCTGAATCATACAGGCACACCGTATGCAATCCATTTAAATTATTATACACTGTTAGTTGCACAGTCAAGAGTAAAATTAAATGGCAATCACAATTAGAAAATTGCAGAGTCAATTACAACACATTTAGCCAGAACTAGCAAATGGGGGAAAAAAAAAGTTCACCCTTTCGTTTGTTTTTTTATTAATTAAAAAAAGGCACTGGGCTCAAGCTATACCTGCCTAAGACGTACAATTAACTGCATTATGCTTCAGCGTTCAATTTAGCTCAGTTATAATATTGCTTGAATGAATGAAACAGCTGTTCACAACAGGAGAGGAATGCTCTCTCTGTAGACTGTTTCTCTCTGAGCACCTGTGTGAAGGTTAATAACATGTCTGTGATGTATAAGTGTTGGAATGCACTCTTGTTCCTTCTCTTTGTTTCTAAAACTGCTTTATGTTCACTGCGCCCGCCTGGGTGCATTATGCTGACTGCAGACTGTTCCCTGGAGAATAAGCGCCCCTGATTGTGATTGTTCTCTATTATCATAGGATGGACTTTGCATTTTCGCTGTCTGAAATGAATCTGTAGTGGCGCAGAGTGTTTTGTGATGGTGCTAGCATACAGCGTAGCAGGGAGGTGGGGGTCAATGGCATTCTTTTATCTGCCGCATAATAAAAATTACCACGCTTACACACCAGCCTCTGCATTCTAAGATATGTTTAATTCCCTAAACATGAAGAATTAATTACATATCTGCATTTAAAAGGATTTCTTTGCCACACCAGGAACTTAAAAGCCTACAGCGAGCATGCCGCATTGATATTACTAACAAAAGAAGAGCCATGTAATAGCTTTTCTTTTTTTCAGAGACATAAACTTTAATCTCACAGCAAATTTACTTGGATATGGCTGTAAAAGAGCATGCTTGGCTGTGTTCTTTTAGTTCAGCTTTTGAACTGGAAAGTGCAACTTGAGAGAAATCTGATTCATGAGAGAAATCTGATTCTGTTTCTCAGGAATGATGTAGTCAGTGGTCAGGAGGAGGACCTTGTGTCCTGTTGATGGCCCTAAATGACCTTTTTCTCTCAAGCTAAACAAACCCTGCTGCTGCTAGGCCCCTAAGAGATGAAGACAAACCAACAAAGAGACAATGTCATAATGCATACTGAGTTTGTGAACTAAATAAAGACTGCAGCAGGTGCATCCAATCACATAATGTTGCTAAATTGAGAATCACTAATTGGTCATGTTTATGGTTATGATTTGTATAATGATAGAATGTGGATATGTTTATGATATATATGGGAATATACAGTATCAAGTAACTCATGTCTGTTGTGACGTGCAGCTAGTATGGGAAATTTGGCAGTTAGAAGGAGCACAGTTGCTAGTAATAAAGGAACTGAAATGGAGAACACATGTATCGCCTTATCTATATCCGTCCTAACATTACAATTTGAGCACATATATTGTATGTATATTAATAATTTGAATATACATAATCATATATGAAATCATAGTCAAAATCATAGCAAATCAGAGTATTATTGAAGACTGGATTAATGCATTACAGGCATAAATTACATTTTAAAACAAACTTAGAAAAAAAGTAATGTCCTCTCACATGTAACTGCTTTTATTTCCAGCAAATTTCTTAACACCTGTAAATATTTGTATAGACATAAATAAAATAAATAACTGTTACATAAACTGAACAAGTTTTACAGACAATTGACAAGGAGAAATGGAATAATGTGACTCTGCACAGCGAGATTGGAAGTATCTGTTGTGGCCACCAGCAGCTTTAAGTACTAAAGTGCATCTCATCATCATGGCCTACAACAATGATCAACTGTCCTTCCTGTCTCTCTGCAGCACTCTCCTAAGCTTCTTACATTACGTACATTGCAGTTTACTTGCCTCAATGTAGAAGGACTATGTCATATTCATGTAGATGAGGACAAAGGGCATCTTCTAGGTTTTTTAGAGTCAGTAGAAATGTCTCTTTAATGTCCTAAGTTATTGCAACTCTGACCTTAATTGTCTGCTTCTTGTAAAGTGTCTTGTGCAATAATTGTTTATGACTGTGCACGTGCAATAATTGTTTGTTGAACAAGCATGAAAAACATTGTTAAAACCATTCTCAATAAAATTCTGTAAAGCTTATTTGAATGCACTGTAAGTCGAATTGAGGCAGTAATTTAAGCATTTTTTATTGATCTTATGAAGTATTCTAATTTGTTAAAATAGTGAATTGGTGGGTTTTTGTTAAATGTGAGCCAAAATCATCACAATTAAAAGAACAAAAGACTTAAACTACTTTAGTCTGTGTGCAATTAATTTATTTAATACACAAGTTTCACAATTTGAGTTGAATTACTGAAATAAATGAACTTTTCCATGACATTTTAATTTATGAAGATGCACCTTTATGTAGCAAACTACATATTAGTGTTTTCAGTAAAAATACAAAATGTCTATTCACTTGCAGGTCAAGGATATTGCAATTATTGATAATAATTAGGATGATAACACATTTTTTATATAAATATTATTAAATTGATGTTTTCTGAGAATATCACACAGTTTTTCCCCATTCAACACTATTTCATTTGTATAGATAATAAATAATCTACCCATTGCTTAATGAAAGTAAAAAAAACATCTTTCACCATATGTACTTTTTTTTTTTTTTTGCTAAAAAAATACAACCCTTGTGTTGTTGCATCTAATTGTGAGTTGACAGAGAAAAACACCACATCAGAGAAAATCTATAGGCTAAAGGAGAACAGTAGAATCAGTCTTCAATAGACAGGCTCAAAACCAGACTGCTTATTGTCCTAATAAATTGACTTTAAAGGAGGAGCTTTCATAACAGACAAATTTTAGGGTCTTCATATCACATTAAGAATGAGTCCAGCTAAATCTCTTCAAAGTGGTGGGTCCTGCTGCCAGGGGAATCCGGCTAATGGCTGGAAGCTAGAAGAGCTGCAGTCAATTGACCTGGGGGCAAATCACTTGACCCTGAGTCCTCCACACATGCTGTCATGTGAGAGACCTCTGAAATGGTGGCATGCACATGCAATGCATTTATATAGACTCACACATGCTGACCTGGTACATGACAACACACAGCTAAAACCAAAGCTATACATTAAAGTTATGGTGCCTGTGCCAACATCAATAACCACAGTGTCTGCAGTGAGCATGCTGCTATCTGCTGTAGGTTTCCATGCAATAACTGCAGGCGCAGGTCACAGGATGCCACAGCCAGTGAAATTAATACCATGTAGCAGGTTTCATATTGGAGCGATATCAGAATGTATTACATGGTATTATTAATATGGTGTTGGAGGAGTCAAGCATCAGGATAAGATTATTACAACTCTGGCTGTTGTCTCAAGGGCCACAAAGTGCCAACAGAGAACTTAACGAACATGAGTTATGTGTGCAGAACACAGTAGAACTGAACTTTGCCTTGGAGTTAGTGATTTGAACAAACCCCAATCCCACTTTATATTACGTGTCTGTAACTACTATGTAACATTTAAAAGAATAATTTGATAAAATGTATTTACTGTGTACATACGTTTTTACTTTGTACTTATATTTTGTATTTACAACTGTAATTAATACAACAATCTTTTGACCCACACTTAAATAACAATAGTTATAATAACCTATTTCCAGAAAAATAGCAGCAAACATGTTTTGCAATATACAATGAACACAATAAGCACACTGTACCAAAAATGTATTTCTTTGTAATTAATTAATTAATTATTTTTTGATGGCAACACATTGTAGTGATAGACACCTAATATAAAGCATGATGCAGATACCAACTTAAAGTATTAAAATGTTCATAAACCCCCTCATGGCAGATAACCGAATAGAAATGTTCAGAAATTCTAATATTGATACATGATATATCAAACATTTGGCTTGTTAAAGAGAAGCGTGCTTTATTTCCTTTTTACTATTTACTTACTTTTCTATGTGACTGAAATATTTATGATTATGGTAAAAATCATTAGTTAACATTTGTTAACTTCAATACTTAACATAAACTAAGAATGAAAAATACTCCTAAAGCATTTATAAATCTTAATTCAAATTATTTCAACATTTACATATACATTATTCAAATAAAATGTGAACTATATGTATCAATTCATATATTTAATGGACCGGAGTTAAAATGAAAATGAAACTGATGTTAACTAATAATAGGACCTTTTCTTAAAGTGTTACAGTGATTTTCATTTGGTGGGTGTTAAGACTTGCATTATCTAAAATCTGTGCCAGAGTTCATGCATGTTAAAAATACACTAAGACCCATGAAGATAAACAGTCAAAACTGTTTACAGTTCAACATTACAGTACCGTCTGCTGCCCTCTAGTGGAATATGCCAATTTCAAAACACTTCACTCATCTGACTGAGTGTTACACTCTCAAGAATTTATGTACATGCTTTGAATATCATGGGCATTCCATACTATAGCCTTTTTTTTACTGAATTGGCAACTGACTGTTGATTAAGTTTAAATATGTTGGCCAGATAAATAGGTATACATCTGCTGTGTAAAAACAATAAAGAATTTGACAGTTATTAAAAATATATGTTACCAAGACCCTGAGGCAAACTGGCAAATCACGTCATCTTTTTTTTTTTTTTTTTTTTTATACTGTACGTAATAACAAACACACAGAGGTCAGAGTGGCTACTGAAGTTATATAGGCTTACAGAGACACTCAAGATGTATCCAATAATAGAAAAATAAACCTAAATGGTAAAACTGTGGACTACAGGTCTGTGGGCATGCTGCCTGAGAGTGAGACTGTTTACTAACAATGTGTTACATAATGTAAACAGGACTGGGAAGCCCGTTTTACAATCTGGAATGCTTTTATCTGACTGGCTGAATCAGTGTGCAATTGTTTTTATCAGCTACCTAGAAAAAAAAGAAATGCACCGGAGTATACAAAAACAATTTTGTAATAATGATCTGCAAAATCCATGTAAATATATTTATGACTAGCATTACATTTTTTAAACAAAATCTGCTTTTAACTGTTGATAAGAATTATTTAATGATCGGTAGTAAATGAAAAAAAAATATATATATATTGTTGCTTATTGTAAGGCAAGTACTAGCCTTTGTCATGCCTGGTAATGCTAGCAGTCGTTACCTTCATAATCAGAGCTAATCATGCAATAATTAAGTCTGCCTGGAACAGAAGGAATTCCTATCAGTTAGGACGACACACCATGGTCCGTGCTGAAATGTGAAGGGCCACATTAAGGCAGACTCATTAAGCTGACTGCCACAGTAGAGAGATTGACATATTCACACTCATCGCACTGGGATCTGTCTCACTGGGAAAGTGACTTGCTGTTAAAAAGCAACATTTCAGTTGGAGAAAATGTTCTTAGAAACGGGGTAGAATTCATGATTCTGCTCCTACAAAAAATAAATATTAAATAAAAGATGCATATTTTCCAAATAGAAAATATGCACAGAAACTCCTATTTATTGTGCCAGAATACTGCTTAGAAGAAAATTCACAACATACAGTAGGAGAGCTTTACTATGATTGTGGATAGTAGCTTTTGGAAGAATTTCCTCATTTCTGTTTGAGTATATTTTAAAATGTAATTTATTCCTGTAATGGCAAAGCTGAATTCAGTGTGTGACATAATCCATTAGAATTAATTCTTATATGCTGATTGGCTGCTCAAGAAACATTTCTTATTATTAGCAACGTTGAAAACAATTGTGGTGCTTAATGCTTAAATGGAAACCACAATTGTTTTTTTTTTCTGGGAATCTTTGATGAATGCAAAGTTCAAAAGATCAGCATTTACTTGAAATAAAAAAAATATATTTTTGTAACATTATAAATACCTTTTTTTCACTTTTGATCAATGCTTCCTTAAGGACACGTCTGAAATTACTATATCTTTTGAAGAGATATCATTTGTGATTTTACTTCCCTATTATCTTCAGGTTTGTGAATATACAAAAGTGAAAAAAAAAAACACATAAAAAAGTGCCAAAGAAGTAGCAAAAGCACACAAAGAGATACACAGCGTGGCAGTCTCTAGCATGCGCAATCCCTCACGCAGGTCCGGCCCAGTGCGACAGCTCTTTCGTGAATCACTGATCCCATGTGTTCCAGTGGCCCAGCACTGCTGCTCACCCTGCCAGTAGATACAGGCTATTTAAATGCTCCATTGGAGAGAGATTAAAGTTTATGCAAGGTCACTGGGGATGTGATAATTATAATCACAGGTTTTTGGCTCTGCAATGACAGCCATTTGTTATTTTCACTTGAGTAATTCCCGCACCCCAAGGATGTTGACAAGCGTGCACTGATTTAGTGGCCTGCAGTCCCCTCTTCCCTACGGAGCCCCCCTACATACCGCCCACCCCTCTGCAACCAACCCCAGCTCAACCAGACCAAAGCAAGAGACTGACACTCCCTCTGGGATGGCGTCATCTTTCAGCCCCCCTGCCCCACGCTAGAGCAGTAAAGGGGTACAGTTGCTTCAGTGGAGACTATGGGGTGGAAAGTCCTTTTGTAGGGAACTACATATAAAATCTGATATATAGATGTTATTTTTTGTTTATCGGTCATACATTGATTGTCATAATTTTAAACATAGTAACAGAAGCAGCACCTAGACTTGCTCATGTTTTAAAAGACACATTAAATAATTACATTTTCAATTTAACATACTCTTTTCCTTTTATTTGGTTTTTGCAACTCGAAACTTAATTTTGCCTTTTAGGTAGCTTTCTTCCGTCATATGTTGTTGTTTTTTTTCAACACGGATATAGATTCAGCTGGGAGATTATTAAAAAAAATATATATATAATTGATATAAAGACCAGAATATCATTGAGACTTGAGGATTGACTTATTTGAATTGGACCAGTAAGTACCGACCTAGCTTCTTGCTAGAAAACTCAAACAACCATATTCAGCAATTTGCTGAAAACAACTCTTGTTAAATACAAAGCATTGCATCATAGCACCCTAAATAACATACTAACATATGCAATACTATCAGAACAAACAAATAAATTCTGCCAAATTAACATCTGCAAGGTCTATTACTTAGTCTGAGCCTAATTGCAGAGCTACTGTAGCACATTTCCTAGTCAAAAAATGGAGGACAACCATTTAAAAATCATTTTAATTTAGCAAAGAAAGTCAAAAAAAAAAAAGAAAAAAAAAAAAAAAAAACATTAGGCATTCCACTCCAATGCCCTTAATCCCAATTGGATTTGTGAGAAATCTGAAGGCAATGCAATTGTGCAATTTGCACACAAAGTGGTCTGAATTGATCTAAAATAAACTCTCAACTTTAAATGTGCAAAAAAAGACTAGCAGATAATTACATCATTTAGGAAATTGATTGGCCAGGAGTCAATACACAAGCTTTCGGAAACTGAAGATAAATGGCAACAGTGTCTGCTTTAAGGAGCCATTGACGTTGACTAGGACCAAAAAGAGATTAAATATTTCAAACGGCCAAAGAAAGGTGAGGACAAAAATCAAAGACCTTAAGGGGGTGGGGGGTGGGGGGACAATGGAAGACAGAATTAGGGCCAACAAAAGATTTCATTAAGCCAAACAAGGCTTAACTACAAAATCAATATGTCATAATTAAAGCTAGAGCCATGCCTATAGAGCAAAGAAAGAGAACAGTTCAAAAGGACTTATTTGGCCTAAATGATGGTCAGGGTTATTAAGATCAGATGATAAAAGTATTTCCTGCACAAAAGACACTACTTAATACATACTATATATTTTCTTTCCAGCTCCTTTGAGGCTGGGCTTTCCTTTCAGAGCATATCAAAGAAATTGCAGTGGATATAACTGTGAGTCCTGATCAAGCAAAGGATTAAAACAAACCCCTCATACTTAAAACAATATAGCATGTAGATTATTTCAATTAGCCATCAATAAACATCATATCCTGTGCAAATCTAAGCAAGGTTACATTTTCTGATGCAAATGCACAAAATTTGCTGTCATCATGTAAACATGTTACTATGCTGTAAAACCTCAAGTCTCTATGACATTCTGGTCTTTCTATTTCTCAAGCCCTTCCTTCAATACACCTCTATTCAAAAGATTGAGGTAAGGATTTTTTTTTTTATTGATCAAAACGTCAGTAAAACCAATTAAAATGCTGTTCTAGTGAGCGTTATATTCACAAAAAAAAAAAAAAATAAATTAAAAAAAAAAAAAAAAAAAAAAAACCTGATCATGGTTTTTAGAAAAATATTAAGCAGCTCAACTTTTTTCAACACTGACAGTAAGAAATGTTTCTTAATCACCAACTCAGCATATTAGAATGATTTCTTAAGGATCATGTGACACTGGAGACTGGAGTAATGCTGCTGGATGCTGGTTTTTATCACAGGAATTAATTACATTTTAAAATATATTGTACTGTATTTTTTTTATCAAATAAAAGCAGCTTTGGTGAGCATAAGAGACTTAAAAAAATCTTTATCTTAATACACAAACATCCGAATGCTAGTTTATGTCTTTGTGATTTTTTTGGTTTTATCCTCCATCTTTCCAAAAGGAATAGTGATAGCAATAAATAATTTCTATAATTGCCATGTCAGATAGTTTGGATTTCATTTAAATTGCATTCTGGGTAATGTTATTGGCCTGGTATTCATATTGCTCAAGGTAGCACTGAGCAGATGTCCTCAATGTAATCACTTTTAGCAGCTTTCAAAGGAACCCACACGTCACTCCGAAGTCATTAGACGCAAATGGTATTTCACAAGCATAGTCCTGATCAGTCTCCATGATGTCTGCTTTATAGGGCTCATCTGTGTAGAAAAAGGTTATAATTTGAGAGGATCCATTCAAGGTATGCTGCACTCAAGGGGTTTTAATACATTAAACTTGAATGGGAGTACAGAATACCTGCACACACATCTGACAAATGAACATTTGTTCTGCTTCATCTGAATTCTATGAATAAAGCACTACAATCCATCTGAAAGCCTTTGTTAGTCTCTTCCCAGTTCTCATCTTCTGAACTGTCCATTAATCTATATTCGTGGGAGTAGCAAGTTGTACAGTTTCTCCAAAGATGTTTTCAAATGTATGTTTCTTGTTGGGATGTTGGAAGGAGAAACAGCTAGAATAAGTACTAGTATGAATTTTTCCCCTGGGTCTTATGTTTGACAAAGCTGTCATTCAGGTTCTGTGAGGTCAAGTGGAAAGCCCTTAGGCTGTGAGAATGGTCAATACGCTAGTTTGTCTATACAATCATGTTTTATCTTTCCATTTCCATGAATTAGCTGTTATCAATTAATAGACTTGTAAATCAAAAAAAAAAAATTTTTTTAGTGTTTGACCTAAAGCTACTTTGTGTGTGTGTGTGTGTGTGTGTGTATATATATATATATATATATATATATATATATATATATATATATATATATATATATATATATATATATATCACATTTTTATATCACATCACCTGAAATGCACAATTCATACATGTAAATTATAACCAACAATTCTTATAGAAAAATCTTTTGTGTTATAACATTCAAAGCTTAACATAGTTTATATTTAGTTTCTTGGTCTCTTAAATGTGCTTGAGTAAATTTTTAAGCCATGAATATTGCTAGTAGGTGTATCTCTAATGAACACACAATTTAGGATTCAGTTATGAAATTATATAAGTATTCAATGTAAAGTGGTGTATTAATCTGAAGTGGGTCAGGAAGAAGGGCTTTCATTAGCGCTGGTGCTCATGGACGCTGAGACAACGCATTATTGGGAATATCTCCTCATAAATAACAAACGAGCCCATACTACTGATAAGAGGAGCTGGTCGCCAGCTGCATGATGATAGTGGACCTCCACTTCATCTATCTAATTTTCAGGGGTCAGATTTCTCTGCTGCCCACACTCCACAGAAATTCAGAAATTATTAGTACACCCAATCACCCTTTTGTTACTGCCACTGAGTTCCACTCACTCCTCTTAAAGGGATAGTTCACCTAGTTCCAAACCTTTATAAATGCCTTTTTTGCTGAACACAAAATAAAATATTTTAAAGAATATTGGCCCGACAAGTACATTTTGATTAACAGCTTTTTAAAAGCCCGAACCTGTTTACAGCCCGACATTATACAAATGTGTGCACGCACACAGCACTTCTGCCTTTTATCACGAATCAGTCATTTATACATGTTTTAACATATTTATTCAGAACTAACTTAGACTAGACCACTCGGAAGTTGGAATAAAGGAATAAAGGAATAAAATAAGTCCTCTGTGCATCTTAACATCTCAGCACTCCAAGGCCCAATCCCAATTCTACCCTTTAGCCCTTCCCCTTTCCCCTACCCGTCCGTTTCACGCATTCACGTGAAGGGGTAGGAGTGTCTCGATTCTCTTTTGGTTGGAGGGGAAGGGGTAAGTGGAAGTGCCAGATAGCCCTTCAAATGAAGATTTTTTGGGACCACACTTCAAATGAAGGGGTATGAATTATCTTGGCAACATCGCTGCTACAGTGAACAAAAAAGACACATACAGTAAATGTAAGCTTTTTTGCATAAATAAAGATTTTACTGAAAAGTAATCATTTGTTTTCTGTTACATTCAATTGTGAGTTTATATTAATGGTCATGTTACTCAAAGAAATGTTTGCAAAAAATTGCTAATATTTGCTAACGTCATATCATTACAGACTGCATGATAGTGCCACATCATATGTCTGATCATGGCGATAACTGCGGTAGACATTGATGGGGGCTAATCCCCCCAATAATTAGAAATCGCTAAACCATTTTCTCAAATATTGCCTGAGAGAGAGAGAGAGCGAGAGAGAGAGAGAGAGAGAGAGAGAAATGAAAGTTGCGTGTATTCGCGTCTGTGCGTTTATCTTTTTAGAGTGAGTTTACTTAAAAACAGCGATTGTATCCTCTCGTTGCTGGAAAATATCATGTAGCGATTCAGTATGTAAACTGTATTTAATAAAAGTCGTGGGGCAGCGTTGACAAGTTTATTTTCTCCTGGATGTGTGAGCTGTGCGATTTTCGATATGCGTGTATGTGTGTGTGTGTGTGTGTGTGTGTGTGTCAGTAAGCAGCTCATTAATACAAAACCATAATTAAAGGCTCTAATGCACACCAGCACACCAGTATATGTGTGTATTGTAAGAGCCAGACAACAAATGATGGCGTGTGACGTCATGGTAGTGGTGTTCCAATCCTTAGGGGAATATTCTCTCCCCTACCCCTTGACACTCTGTTTCAAGGGACAAGGGGAAGTGGTAGGCGGAGGAGTAGGGGAAGGAGAAGTGGTATAAAATAGAATTGGGATTGGGCCTAAATAGACATAGAGACAAACGCACCAATAAAAACAAGTCTTTTTTAACAAATCAAATTAAGATAAAATTTATATTAAGATGGGTATTTGGCAATAACAAAATTAAGATAAAGGCTCTGCCGGATTTTCTTCACCACTAGCAGATGATATTTAACAAAAGAATAATGCCAACATTAGCGTAAAGACTGTCCACATTATGCATTTAAGACTCAATGAATATTTAGTTATCATTTGAAAAACCTTTACCCACAGAGATTAGGCTAAGCCTACATGTTTTTGTGGAGGAAAATGATTGAATCCACTGTAGATGGCTTCAGCGCGTTCCTGCGCTCACTGATGGTGCATCATTATTCACTCATTATTCTCATTATAAACATGCATGGTCAAAACATTTCCACAACTCAGACTTTGCTTTAGTTGCTGGTGCAACCAAAATGTAATCGCCGGAGGCAAGTCTCCGTTACACCTACTCAGCATCCATTTTTGCACTTTCTTGTGCTAATCGAAACATCACATGACTGCTCGTTTACAGCGCAAACCGGAGCGCAAGCCCGAGCCCAGCCCGAGCCCACGTAAGATGATATAAATTAAGACCGAACCCGTTGGGTCCCTTCGGGTCCGGGCAAAAATCTCTATACTGAACATTGAGCAGAACACACCACACAATCTTATACTGGTTTTGAAAAATAAAATGTCTGCTTAAAGTCAAAATATTGAGCAGCTAGCTGTCTGGTTCAGTCTTAACAACCTGGATTTGAACAGGCTGAAAACTGTGGAGATGATTTTGAACTTCAGTTGAAACAACCCAGAACTCCCTCCACTCACTCAGCTTGCATTTTTGGCAAACAATTTTCCTGTTTGATACTGTGAAGCTGCTTTGATTGCTTTTGCTTTTGACAATCAGTACTGTATAAAGCACTATACAAATAAAGGTGATTTGACCATCATGAACAGCACTGTGGCAGCAGTAGAGTCATTCAAGTTCCTGAGCACCACCATCTCTCAGTACCTGCATTGGGAACATCACATTTATGTCACTGGGTGACTAATCCGGGCGGAACTGTAGTGTGGGAAATATTTCCGCCCGGACCAATTTAAGTGAAACATAAGTTCTGTTCCGGTTGGCCCAAGGTGGGGAAATTATCCAAAATACATGTCAGGTGTGGGAAGAGGACGTGTTGGATACCGATTGGAGGATCGGGAAGGATGCAGTGATATAAAAGGGGCTGGTTTATAAACAGGAGTAGGTTTTTTTGTTCTGCTGTTGTTTCACGGGATACGGAAGTGGCTGGTGTGGCGTGGATGTTGCGATTTACGGGCTGCAACGGAGAATCCAAGGAAAATGGATATTGGAAGTGCGGAGGAAGTTAAGTGATCGACCTTTTGTATAATGTGTTTACCTCTTATTGTGGATTGAGTTGAAGGAGCGATCCTACGTTTGGAAGGCCCCTGAGTGAAGGAGATCATTGAATTCGTGTTGGGAGAGGACAACACTGTGCACTGGTGGGTGAAGACTTTACGAACATTTCTTGTACATTGTGGAGAGTGAATGACGGATGTGGAGGGAGACTAACCGCCTTTAAGAAAGGATTCCGACTGCATATCTCTCCGTAGCAGTGGAAAATCCCCCCCCCCCTCTTGTGTTGATCTGATAATCCTCAGTGCTTGTGTGTTTACTCAGTGTTGATAGTAGTGCCTTGCGTTGGAGATCGCTGGGAAAGACGGAGAGACTCCGGTGTACGATATATCTGCCTGCTGTGGTCTGCCCTCCTGCCTTTGTCCATCTGACCCGCCCTGTCAGGACTCTGAGCCCGAAACGGGAATACACCACCGATCTTCTTTCACTGAGTGTGTGGAGTGTGGTGAGTGTTGCTATATTGAAGTGTACACACGAGAAGAATTGTAGTGCCTTTGTGGTGTGTGGTGTTTGTCCGTGGTTGTGTCCCTGGTCGTAGGAAGAGGCCTGACGGAGAGGAGTAGTGTATTGGTGGCAACCACAGTCTTTACCTTAAGTAAGCTGGAGCTCGGACGTGTTGGAGGCACCTCTGGAGGAGGTTGGATGTCGTTGCCCACGCAGCAATCCCTGTAAGCTTTTAAATCAAAGCCTTATCCTTTTTTTTTATCCATGTGACGTTGTGTCCTTGGCCCTGTCGGCAACCGCCGGCCTTGTGCGTGTCGTCTGTGCTGTTTATTTGACGAGGGAAGCGAAGGACAACAGCCGATCCTCCCCCGTGTGCCCCCTTGTCAAGCTGGGCGGGAAGCCCAGTATTGTTTGCAGTTTCATCTGTAAGGCCCACCAGCCGTCAGTCATCGACTAACCCCGTATCTGCTTGGAATACAGACCTCTGAATATCTTCAGTGGTGAGTAGCGCTAACAGCCCAGCCCTGTGAATACCCACCTGTGTATGGAACACTGTACTTACATTGAGAGCTAGAACCCCTGCACGCTAACAGCTCAGCCCTGTGAATACTTACCTGTGTATGGAACACTGTACTTACATTGAGAGCTAGAACCTCTGCACATTAACAGCCCAGCCCTGTGAATACTCACCTGTGTATTGAACACTGTACTTACTTGAGAGCTAGAACCCCTGCACGCTAACAGCTCAGCCCTGTGAATACCCACCTGTGTATGGAACACTGTACTTACATTGAGAGCTAGAACCCCTGCACGCTAACAGCTCAGCCCTGTGAATACTTACCTGTGTATGGAACACTGTACTTACATTGAGAGCTAGAACCCCTACACGCTAACAGCTCAGCCCTGTGAATACTTACCTGTGTATCGAACACTGTACTTACCTGAGAGCTAGAACCCCTGCACGCTAACAGCCCAGCCCTGTGAATACCCACCTGTGTATCGAACACTGTATTTACCTGAGAGCTAGAACCCCTGTACATTAACAGCCCAGCCCTGTGAATACTTACCTGTGTATTGAACGCTGTACTTACCTGAGAGCTAGAACCTCTGCACATTAACAACCCAGCCCTGTGAATATCCACCTGTGTATTGAACACTGTACTTCCCTGAGAGCTAGAACCTCTGCACGCCGACAGCCCAGCCCTGTGAATACTTACCTGTGTATTGAACGCTGTACTTACTTGAGAGCTAGAACCCCTGCACGCTAACAGCCCAGCCCTTTGAATACTACCTGTGTATGGAACACTGTACTTACTTGAGAACTAGAACCCCTGCACGCTAACAGCTTAGCCCTGTGAATACTCACCTGTGTATTGGACTCTGTATTTACCTGAGAGCTAGAACCCCTGCACGGTAACGGCCTAGCTCTTGCTTTAAACTTACCTGGAGTGGAGTCGGCGGGAAATTAAGGGCTGAAGTGGAGTGTTGTCGAGGAAGGGCTGAAGAGGAGTGTTCTTGAGACTGGAATCCGTATTCGTGGATAAAGAATAGTTCGAGTCATCATAGTTTTAAAGTTTCCTTACCCCTTTCCCCAAACTTTTAAATAAATAAAATTGTTAAATTTTAATCTTGGTTGTCCGTCCATTCATTGGGGTAGTTGTGGGACCTCCTCGAGGTGGAAGTTAGAGGGAGGAGCGAGACCCGTTAAATTGGTGGTCCGCTCTGGCCTGTGACAGATTTTGGCGTAGTCGGCAGGGTTCCACCTCGAGTTGAGCGACCGCGGCTCCCCAATGGCGGACGAGGCAGTGCCTGAGGCCCCACCCCGAGTCATGCCCATTTTCTTGGGAGCCCCCTGGGCACCGAAGTATGGAGGGCCGGGATCTGAGATACGGCTGTCGGAATGGAAAGCCCAGGTCGAATATCTGGCTGGGATTCAAGGATTGAGCGCCCCCCAGAAACTGCAGTTTGTGATAAATTCCCTAGAGGGGGAGGCCCAACGGGAAGTCCAGGCTGCCCCAGAGACAGTCCGAGCTACTGCACAAGATGTGTTGGACTTCCTCACAGGAATATATGGGGATGCAACCCCAGTAGCGGTCCTTCGGGCCCAGTTTTTCAATTGCAAGCAAGGGCAGCAACAATCCTTAAGGGCCTTCACACTAAGGTTGCGGGAGCAGTTCATCAGGCTGCGAGGTAAGCGGGACCATGGCTTGGGAGAGGGGGAGACTCTCTTACGAGACCAGTTCCTGTTGGGGCTGCGAGAGGGCCCAGTTCGTCAGAGTCTACGTGTTCAATTTCGTAGAGACCCAGCTATGACGTTTGAAGACCTGAGAGCCGAGGCTCTGGCCCTAGAAGCGGATCAGGTGGGAGTGGTGGATTCCCCAGTGTGTGCGGCAGTGAGTGGAGAAGTGGCAGCTGCCTCTGGAACAGGGGATTGGAAACAGGCCTTACGTTCTGAGCTCTTGAAGGATGTCCGAGAGCAGATGGCAGAGTTATCTAAAACCCTCCTAGAAGAGATGCGACGAGGCCCCCAACGCTTACCACCAATGTCACGGGAGCGGTCGCATTCCGAGGGAAGACGAGGTCTGGAGAGACGTCCAGTACGGGAAGCCCGGGCCCGTTTTCAGTGGGACGAACAGGGACGCCCCATTTGTAATCGGTGTGGTGAGCCAGGGCATTATAGTCGCCAATGCGGCTCTCGACGGGGTTCCGAAGGGGATTTTTAGGTCGGCCGGCCACTGTGGGTCAAGTGGCTGGGACCTCTGTGAGTGACCCAAATTGGATGAGCGCCCCCAGGAATCAGCTGATCGGGCATAGCCCAGTGGTAGAGGTACGGATCCGTGGGGTGAAGATACGATGTCTGGTAGACACTGGGTCTCAAGTCACCTTAGTCTCAGAGAGCCTGTCCAAGGAGCTGTTTCAGGGTAGCCAGGTACAGGGAACAGAAGCACCCTGGCTGACCTTACGGGGGGCTAATGGACTGGAGATCCCCTATGTCGGATATCTAGTTACAGATTTGGAGGTTAATGGAATCACTGTGCCCCAGAAGGGGGTCGTTATTGTCCGAGATCATTGCCTAGGAATCCAAAAAGCCCTGTTGGGGATGAACGTAATTGCAGACTGCTGGGAGGAGTTGTTTCAGGCTAGGCCTAAGAAGACCCTACCACCGGCAGAAAGACAAGAATGGGAAAGGATAGAGGCCGATTGTCGTCGGGTACACATGGCCAAGGCACGGGGGAGTCAAGAAGGTATCGGGCGGGTTGCCTGCCGATACGCAGTATCTATACCGGCAAGGAGTGAGGCCATTGTCTGGGCAAGAGTACCATCGTACGAGTGCGGGTCGTCAGGCTGGGTGCTGGTCGAGCCCCATATGGACTGCCAGAGTGTAGCAGTGGCCCATGGATTGGCAGTGGTTCGCCGAGGCCGAGTCCCGGTGAAGATACGGAACGAGAACCCTTACCCTGTCAATTTACATCGTCACCAGCGGTTGGTCCTGGTGACCATGGTGGATGCCCACCAGGTGCGAGAGGGCCGGGAAGTCAGCTTCCGGCAGGTGTGTCCTACGGTCGTAGAAGTGACCTTGGCTCAGGTGGACTTATCCCTGGAACAGCTCGGAAATGAGGTGCCTGTTCACCTGACCAGAGAGTCCCTGCAGGGAGAAGGGCTAGAGGAAAGCCAGAGTAAACAATTGCAGGATCTCCTTACCAAGTGGCAACATGTGTTCTCCAGACATGATGAGGACTATGGCTGTACCGGTGTAGTGAAACATCAGATCCCCACTGGCGATGCCCTGCCTAGTCGTGAGAGATACCGTCCAGTACCACCCACTCTGTATTCGGAGGTTCGTACTCTGCTGCAGGGAATGTTGGACAAGGGGATTGTCCGGGAGAGCAGTAGCCCATGGGCGGCCCCGATTGTCCTCGTCCAGAAGAAGACGGGAGCTTGGAGATTTTGTGTAGACTATCGGAAATTAAATCAAGTCACAAAGAAAGATGCTTTTCCACTGCCGCGGATAGAGGACTCTCTTGCCAGCCTGACACGGTCTGTATGGTACTCCACTTTGGATCTTGCGAGTGGGTATTGGCAAGTCCAGGTCGAGGGGGTCGACCGAGAGAAGACTGCTTTCACCACTCCCTTTGGGCTTTTTGAGTGGGACCGTATGCCCTTTGGCCTATGTAATGCACCGGCCACGTTCCAACGGCTGATGCAGCGGTGTCTGGGTGGCCAGTTGGTGGACTCTACGCTGGTATATCTAGATGATGTCATCGTCTATTCCCCAGATTTTGAGTCCCATCTGCGACATCTGGAGGATGTGTTCCGGGCCATGGAGCAGTATGGGTTGAAGCTGCAGCCAGAGAAGTGCCACCTGTTGAGGAAGGAGGTGAAGTTTCTGGGCCATTGTGTGAGTGCCTCGGGGGTCTCGGTGGATCCCGAGAAGGTGGCGGCTGTGCAGGGCTGGGAGGCACCGAAAACCGTGAGGCAAGTTCGGTCCTTTTTGGGCTTCGTCGGATACTATCGGCGATTCATCAAGGATTTTTCAAAAATTGCCAAACCCTTGAATCAGCTGTTGGCAGGGACTGGGCGTCCTCGCGGCCGTGGGTCTCCCTCCATCGCTTGGAGCCCGGTGTGTGAATCGGCGTTTCAAAGGCTGAAGCAAGAGCTGCTCCAGGCTCGAATCTTGGGCTATGCGGATTATTCACAACCTTTCATCTTGTACACAGACGCCAGTAACCTCGGGCTTGGGGCGGTGTTAGCTCAGCAGCAGCAAGGGGTAGAGCGAGTGATCGCCTATGCTAGCCGAAGCCTCCACCCGGCAGAGAGGAATGATTCGAATTACAGTTCATTTAAGCTGGAGTTGCTGGCTTTGAAGTGGGCCCTGAGTGAAAAATTCAAAGATTACTTATGGGGTGCTAAAGTACAGGTGATAACAGATAACAACCCCTTGGTCCACTTACAGACGGCAAAGCTTGGTGGAATGGCGAGCCCAGACTCACAAGGTGAGGAAGTTGTTGGGGCAGTGGGCACGCCTTGGCTTGAGAGATGGGGTGATGTGCAGGACGATTAAAGACCCGAAGTCGGGAGAGGAGTTCCGCCAGGTGTTGGTTCCAGGGGGCCAGGTGCAGGCTTTGTTAGAGGCCTACCATACACAATTGGGGCATCAGGGGAATGAGAGGACGTTGTCGCTTCTGCGGCGACATTTCTACTGGCCCGGGATGGAGACCGCTGTGAGTTTGTTCATTCAAGCATGCCCTCGATGTACCCTGTTTAAGGCTCGGAAGGAGGTGAAGGCCCCGATGGTTTCGATACAGGCCAGGGCCCCGTTGCATATCCTGGCCATGGATTATCTAACCTTGGGCAGGCCCATGGACCGCTACCAAAACATCTTGGTGGTCACCGACCTGTTTACCAAGTATGCTTGGGCCATCCCGACTTTGGATCAGACAGCCAACGTGACCGCCACCGCTTTATGGAGGGCAGTGATTCAGCCTTTCGGATGCCCAGAATTCTTGCACAGTGACCAGGGGCCGAACTTTGAGTCCAGAGTGATCAGGGAGTTGTGTCGGGTGTATGGATGTACTAAGACCCATACTACCCCCTACCATCCCCAAGGGAATGGGTGCTGCGAACGCTTCAACCAGACTCTGTTGAGCCTACTGGGTACGCTGGACCAGGAACATCAGAACGATTGGGTGAGTAACCTTCCTGCACTGGTCCAGGCCTATAACAACAGCGTCCACAGCACTACGGGGTACGCTCCGACCTACCTGATGTTCGGGAGACATGTGCGGTTGCCGACAGACTTGGTATTGGGGGTGGCCACGTTGGAAGAGACCTCGAGTTTGACAGAGTGGGTAAGATGCCACCACCAGCGCCTTCACTCTGCCTATGAGCAAGTCTCGGGGAGGATAAATGCTGCCGCAATTAAGAACAAACAGATATATGATCGGACGGCCAGAGAAGCCCCGTTGTTACCAGGAGAGAGAGTGCTGGTACGGGACAACCGGCGGCAGGGGAAAGGGAAGTTGAATGATTGTTGGGAGTCTGTTCCATATCTGGTGCAGCACCAGCAGCGGCTGGGGCAGCCGGTCTATGTACTTCGACCTGAGGGGAAGGCTGGACCAGAACGGGTATTACATCGCAACTTGATTCGGCCATGCCCGAACTACCCTAGACCTCCCCTAGAGGCATTACCAGCTCCGACTGTGTGCGCTCCGCCGTTGCAAGCATGGGCCATAGTTCCGAGGCTCCCAGAGGCTGAACCAAGGGGACTGGACCCCGGATCACCACCTAGACGGTCCCAACGAGAGAACCAAGGACGGCCCCCCGAGAGGTATGGGGATTGGGTTGAACAACCACGTTCTAGGGACTAGAACGATTTGGCGGGGGAGGATGTCACTGGGTGACTAATCCGGGCGGAACTGTAGTGTGGGAAATATTTCCGCCCGGACCAATTTAAGTGAAACATAAGTTCTGTTCCGGTTGGCCCAAGGTGGGGAAATTATCCAAAATACATGTCAGGTGTGGGAAGAGGACGTGTTGGATACCGATTGGAGGATCGGGAAGGATGCAGTGATATAAAAGGGGCTGGTTTATGAACAGGAGTAGGTTTTTTTGTTCTGCTGTTGTTTCACGGGATACGGAAGTGGCTGGTGTGGCGTGGATGTTGCGATTTACGGGCTGCAACGGAGAATCCAAGGAAAATGGATATTGGAAGTGCGGAGGAAGTTAAGTGATCGACCTTTTGTATAATGTGTTTACCTCTTATTGTGGATTGAGTTGAAGGAGCGATCCTACGTTTGGAAGGCCCCTGAGTGAAGGAGATCATTGAATTCGTGTTGGGAGAGGACAACACTGTGCACTGGTGGGTGAAGACTTTACGAACATTTCTTGTACATTGTGGAGAGTGAATGACGGATGTGGAGGGAGACTAACCGCCTTTAAGAAAGGATTCCGACTGCATATCTCTCCGTAGCAGTGGAAAATCCCCCCCCCCCCTCTTGTGTTGATCTGATAATCCTCAGTGCTTGTGTGTTTACTCAGTGTTGATAGTAGTGCCTTGCGTTGGAGATCGCTGGGAAAGACGGAGAGACTCCGGTGTACGATATATCTGCCTGCTGTGGTCTGCCCTCCTGCCTTTGTCCATCTGACCCGCCCTGTCAGGACTCTGAGCCCGAAACGGGAATACACCACCGATCTTCTTTCACTGAGTGTGTGGAGTGTGGTGAGTGCTGCTATATTGAAGTGTACACACGAGAAGAATTGTAGTGCCTTTGTGGTGTGTGGTGTTTGTCCGTGGTTGTGTCCCTGGTCGTAGGAAGAGGCCTGACGGAGAGGAGTAGTGTATTGGTGGCAACCACAGTCTTTACCTTAAGTAAGCTGGAGCTCGGACGTGTTGGAGGCACCTCTGGAGGAGGTTGGATGTCGTTGCCCACGCAGCAATCCCTGTAAGCTTTTAAATCAAAGCCTTATCCTTTTTTTTATCCATGTGACGTTGTGTCCTTGGCCCTGTCGGCAACCGCCGGCCTTGTGCGTGTCGTCTGTGCTGTTTATTTGACGAGGGAAGCGAAGGACAACAGCCGATCCTCCCCCGTGTGCCCCCTTGTCAAGCTGGGCGGGAAGCCCAGTATTGTTTGCAGTTTCATCTGTAAGGCCCACCAGCCGTCAGTCATCGACTAACCCCGTATCTGCTTGGAATACAGACCTCTGAATATCTTCAGTGGTGAGTAGCGCTAACAGCCCAGCCCTGTGAATACCCACCTGTGTATGGAACACTGTACTTACATTGAGAGCTAGAACCCCTGCACGCTAACAGCTCAGCCCTGTGAATACTTACCTGTGTATCGAACACTGTACTTACCTGAGAGCTAGAACCTCTGCACATTAACAGCCCAGCCCTGTGAATACTCACCTGTGTATTGAACACTGTATTTACCTGAGAGCTAGAACCCCTGTACATTAACAGCCCAGCCCTGTGAATACTTACCTGTGTATGGAACACTGTACTTACATTGAGAGCTAGAACCCCTGCACGCTAACAGCTCAGCCCTGTGAATACTTACCTGTGTATCGAACACTGTACTTACCTGAGAGCTAGAACCCCTGCACGCTAACAGCCCAGCCCTGTGAATACCCACCTGTGTATCGAACACTGTATTTACCTGAGAGCTAGAACCCCTGTACATTAACAGCCCAGCCCTGTGAATACTTACCTGTGTATTGAACGCTGTACTTACCTGAGAGCTAGAACCTCTGCACATTAACAACCCAGCCCTGTGAATATCCACCTGTGTATTGAACACTGTACTTCCCTGAGAGCTAGAACCTCTGCACGCCGACAGCCCAGCTCTGTGAATACTTACCTGTGTATTGAACGCTGTACTTACCTAAGAGCAAGAACCTCTTCACATTAACAAGCCCAGCCCTGTGAATACCCACCTGTGTATTGAACACTGTACTTACTTGAGAGCTAGAACCCCTGCACGCTAACAGCCCAGCCCTTTGAATACTACCTGTGTATGGAACACTGTACTTACTTGAGAACTAGAACCCCTGCACGCTAACAGCTTAGCCCTGTGAATACTCACCTGTGTATTGGACTCTGTATTTACCTGAGAGCTAGAACCCCTGCACGGTAACGGCCTAGCTCTTGCTTTAAACTTACCTGGAGTGGAGTCGGCGGGAAATTAAGGGCTGAAGTGGAGTGTTGTCGAGGAAGGGCTGAAGAGGAGTGTTCTTGAGACTGGAATCCGTATTCGTGGATAAAGAATAGTTCGAGTCATCATAGTTTTAAAGTTTCCTTACCCCTTTCCCCAAACTTTTAAATAAATAAAATTGTTAAATTTTAATCTTGGTTGTCCGTCCATTCATTGGGGTAGTTGTGGGACCTCCTCGAGGTGGAAGTTAGAGGGAGGAGCGAGACCCGTTAAATTGGTGGTCCGCTCTGGCCTGTGACATTTACTCCACTGTTTAAAAAGGACCAACAAAGGTTGTAAATCCTTCACCAGATGAGGAACTTCAACCTGCCACAGGAGCTGCTCACACAATTCATCATTGAGTCTTGTGAGTTTGTAGCTGTCTTTGGACAGATAGAAAAAATAAACTACAGAGGATGGTTCAGACTTCTGAAAGGATTATTGTTGCTCTCCTGCCCACCCTGCCCAAGAACTGTATACACCCAGAGTGAAGAAAATCACTCTGGATCCCTCATATCCAAGCCATCCCTTTTTTGAACTTTTGCCATCTGGTCGGTGCTACCAAGCTTCGAACACCAGGACAGCCATGCACAAGAAAAGTTTCTTCCCTCAGGCAATCTACCTCATGAAGATGTAAATGCTCTCCCCATTGTGGAGGAGTGTGTTTCATGATTAACATGAAATGGTGTGGAGGAGTGTGTTTCATGATTAACAAGAAATGGTGTGACCCCAGGAATATCTTCACTCTGTCGCACTCCTCCTCGCCTCATCTTGAAAATGTATCCATTATCTGCCGCCCATTCTATCTGCCCTGGGAGTTTTCATCGATCATCGTTACTGCTGTTTACATCCCACCACAAGCAAACAACAGTTTGGCTTTTTCTGAGCTTCACGATACACTCAGCGGCAACATCAACAAACATCCTGATGCTGCTATTATCATTGCTGGGGACTTTAACAAACCAACCTCAGGCAAGTTATGCCTAATATTTATCAACATGTATCCTGTCCAACCAGAGGACCGAATACACTGGATCATTGCTACACTCATTTTAAGAATGCCTACAAAGCTCACTCACTAACGACTTTCGGCAAATCGGACCATGCCACCATTTTCCTCACACCGGAATATAAACAAAGGCTTGTTCAAGATCCCTCGGTGCAGATGGTGGTGACGCAATGGTCTGCCCACTCAGAAGCCATACTACGGGGGGCTCTTGATGACATAGATTGGGACATGTTTCGGGCAAGTTCATCTGAAGTCAACGAGTTCACGGATGTAGCATTAAGCTTTGTAAACACGCTAGCCCAACAAGCAACGGATAAAATAACTATGAGGACCTTCTCAAATCGGAAACCGTGGGTGGACAAAACAATCCGTGCAGTAGTAAACAAATGCTCTGCTGTTTACAATGCCGGTCTTCTGTCAGGAAACATGAGCAAGTACAAAGCATCGTGCTATGCTTTCCGAAGCACAGTAAGAGCCGACAAACACAGATACAGGGAACACATAGAGTCAAATTTCCAGCTAAATGACTCCTGATGCATGTGGCAACGACTAAGGACCATCTATGCCTTTGGAAACATATCCTCTGCAAAGGTGAGAGCAGATCCGTCGCTGGTTGATGAGCTAAACACTTTCTACGGCCGCTTTGAAAGCAATCTAAGCAGTGCGAGTCTGCCGATCAGCACGTCAGGAAGCAGCAGTCAGAGCAGCGGTCATCATGTGATTACCGTGTCGGAGGACGAGGTTCGGAGGGCACTAAAGCAAGTTAATGTAAGGAAAGCAGCCAGACCTGATGGGATTTCTGACCAAGTTCTGCGGTCCTGCACTGATCAGCTTGCTGGTTTGTTTACATCCATTTTTAGTGAGTCTCTTGCTACTGTTACGGACCTGCCGGCTCCCCCTCCTCGTTTTACCTTTGCATCTCCCCTACAGGTGAGCAGAGCACAGGTGTGGCTTGTTGCCTATAATTGCTTCCAGGACTGTGGGATTGCTTCTAGTATCCTGGATGTTTAAAAAGCTCTCCAGACTGGGTTGAAAGAGGGCCGCCGCTTCTCCTTCTCTCCCGCACCGTTTTGCTGATTTTGTTTCCTTATACATGACTCTTCATATATCCTGATTGCATACGTTTTCAGTTCTTTAGTTTAACACTTATACTGACTTTTATTTACTTTACGTTGCTTATTCTTTATCATTAATACATATATTTTCTTTAAAGCAAATATCCGCGTGGTCTTCCCTCTCTGTTGCTTAGCCCGGCACAGGCTGCACATAACAGATTGGTGGCTCGTCAACGATCGGGATCAAACGACAAAAAGATTTGGGGGGCTCGTCAAAATATGGATCCAAAACGAAGTCGGTAAATATATAATTTTTTATGCTTATAACTAGGTAAAAAAAAAAAAAAAAGAGCCTAGGTGTTAAGCAGTAGCGTAGCCAGAAAAGAGACTCTGGGTGTGCATATGAAAATCTGGGTGTGCCACATTTATTGTCAGATTACTGTGCAAAATTATGGGATAGTGTTTTTTTCACACTGCTTCCGTCCAACCATACTCCTAGTGGTAATTTGCAGGTTGTGTCAAAATGTAGTTAATTATTAAATGTTATAATTTTCTTCCAAATACGATCATTTTGAACTTCTGGTACAATACTTGGACATTTCCAATCTGGCAACACTGTCTGTTGATGTTGGGCCCGGGGAGGGAGAAACATCCTCATCAGCTGTAACGTTAGGCCCATAGACTGTAAAAAAATATGGACGTAGTGTTCGTGACGTCACCCATAGACTCCTCAATAGCGGTTTTGTAGCCTAAAGTGTGCAGAGCATGCCATCGCCATCTTGGCAGCGCGTCACCGCGTGACTCTCCCGGATAATCGAAAATGGGCAAAAAGGCGGGAGCTGATTGCTGAAGCCACACCCACCTAGCGCGACGGCATTGTCAGCAGCGGCAATCCACCTGTCACTCAAGTGGCCACGCCCTTAATTATGCAGAACTTTAAGGCTTAATATAATTTAAACGGATGAGTTATAAAAAAATTCACCCCCCTCACAGTTGTTATGAAGGGCAAAATTAGCAATATAGACCAAAATAATTTTTTGAACCAGGCTGTAAACATGTTTTTTTCTGCTGTAAAGTTGGGCATTTTAACATGCAGAGTCTATGGGACTGACTCTCTTCTGCAGCCAGTCTCAAGCGGCCAGTCAATGAATTGCAGTTTTAGTCACTTCCTTATTGGCTTCTGAGAGAGAGCGCGAGGTTGCCACTCAGTTAGTGGCTGTCCATCAAGCCAAGGTTTTTTGCTAAAAAAAAAAAATTAAGAAAGGAGCTCTGCGACATATTGCTAGCTAGCAATGTGCAATCAAAAATTATCTGTTTATATCATAGACTGCTGGGGTCACAGTCAGCTTCTGTTTAATGAATGGTTGGCAGTCCAAGTGTCGGCAGATATATTTTAACAAAAATAATTAAAAATGTAAATTATATTTTAACATTTCTAGCATTATTGCACCATATATTGGATTCTTATTCTGTGTCAGTGGTTCAATGTTCAGTGGCATCACAGAACTGCCAGATTCAAACAGCTTTCACGCGTTGGCTGCACTGAGCCAGAGACGGATGCGCTCAGCGCTTGTCATATATCACAAATATTATGCAGTGTTTTCAACCACATAATTTTTATTTTAGGTTTTATACATTTAAATATACATAATCACTAGTAAAACAATACATTGGTAGTTTGTAAAATAACACTATGGAAGCAGCAAAAACTATCTAATCAAATGTAATTTGCCGACTTGTTTTATTCATATATCAAATACACAGAGCAGAACAATAAAGTTTACTCTATTCTTCATCCAGTTCAACAGCCACTTACTTTCATGTATTTCAGTAGACCTGGGGAATTCAAGTGCTGTAAGTTAAATCTGGCTGACAGGACTCTGAACTGCAGCGCTCATCTTGTTATAGATCAATAGCAAATAGCGATACATCTGTTAGTGGCTGCAGTGTGTCACGTGACAATCATGACGCGTCGCCATGGAAACAAGGGGTCAGTTAAAATATTTGTAATTTACGCGTTAAAGGGTTGATTAAAAAAAAAAAAAAAAAAATATATATATATATATATATATATATATTTTTTTTTTTTTAATCAACCCTTTAACGCGTAAATTACAAATATTTTATATATATATATATATATATATATATATATATATATATATATATATATATATATATAAAATATTTGTAATTTACGCGTTAAAGGGTTGATAAAAAAAAATATATATATATATATATTACATTTATTGATTTTAGCTGATGCTTTTATCCAAAGTGACTTACAATTGCTATATATGTCAGAGGTCGCACGCCTCTGGAGCATCTAGGGGTTAATTGTTTTGCTCAGGGACACATTGGTGTCTCACAGTGGATTCGAACCCAGGTCTCCCACACCACAGACGTGTGTCTTATCCACTGTGCTAACACCAACCCTATATGAACACTGTCCTAAATATGGACAGTGTTTTCTCTACTTCCTGTTGGCCTTCTGTAGCTAATCATAGCTCCGTGTAGCTGTTTTTATTTTTATTTTTATTTTTTTTAATTTTTTTTCTCTATAATCTTTCTTACTATCACTGTCTGTTTGTTTGTTTTTTAAATTGTAAAATATAACTTAATTCACACCATATTTCTGATATTACCGATCAATCTTATCAGATTAACTTTGACCTTCACTCTTCCATGACTGCAGTACACCTGCAAAGCGTTAGCTCTCGTTAGCTTGTCATTAGCGTTTTCTTTTCTCCTCTCCTCTCCTCTCTCACGCTGCAGTTGTCCACAAGTTCATCAAACAACCGCAGTAAGAATATTTCATCAAGCACGGTGAGTAATGGCTTCTCCTACAATTGTTATTTGCACCTCTTGCCACATGTACAGTTTATCTATCTCTGTCGCTGATGAGGGATTCACATGTGATAAATGCAGGGAAATAGTTAGGCTGACAGAGAAGATTTCAGAATTAGAGACACGCATCCAAACTTTAATTGAGGACAGTAAGAATGTCAGGGCTCTAGATACGGCTTTGGATGCGTCTAGCTCAGGGACTCCTGTACATTGTCCGGTTCCAGCAGAGCCCCTGCAGCAGGGCAACTGGGTGACCGGTGAGCCAGCGTAGTCGTGGGTCAAAACACCGCTCTTCTGTTCCGATCAAAACATTAAACAGGTTCTCCCCACTCAGTGATGCACCCACTGAGAAACCTGATGAAAGTGCTCTAGTTATTGGCGATTCTATTGTACGGAACGTGAATATAGAGACACCAGCCACCATAGTCAAATGTTTACCGGGAACCAGAGCGCCTGACATCTTGGCAAATTTAAAAGTGCTGGCTAATGCTAAGCGTAAATACAGTAAGATTGTTATTCATGCCGGCGCTAATAATGTTCGACTTCGCCAGTCGGAGATCACTAAAAATAACTTTAAAGAGGTGTGTGAACTTGCAAGCACGATGTCAGACACTGTAATATGCTCTGGTCCCCTCCCTGCTTACCGTGGTGACGAGATGCATAGCAGATTGTCATCACTCAATGGCTGGATGTCTAAGTGGTGCCCACAGAATAACATAGGTTTCATAGACAATTGGACGAGCTTTTGGGGCAGACCTGACCTGTTTGTGACACCAGTCTGTGTCCAGATCAGAGGGTCACTGCAGTCACCCGGATCCAGTACGTATCCAGACCAGATGGTGGATCAGCACCTAGAAAGGACCTCTACTGCCCTGAAAGACAGCGGAGACCAGGACAACTAGAGCCCCAGATACAGATCCCCTGTAAAGACCTTTTCTCAGAGGAGCACCAGGACAAGACCACAGGAAACAGATGATTCTTCTGCACAATCTGACTTTGCTGCATCCTGGAATTGAACTACTGGTTTTCGTCTGGTCAGAGGAGAACTGACCCCCCAACTGAGCCTGGTTTCTCCCAAGGTTTTTTTCTCCATTCTGTCACCGATGGAGTTTCGGTTCCTTGCCGCTGTCGCCTCTGGCTTGCTTAGTTGGGGTCACTTCATCTACAGCGATATCATTGACTTGATTGCAAATTAAAACAGACACTATTTCAACTGAACAGAGATGACATAACTGAATTCAATGATGAACTGCCTTTAACTATCATTTTTCATTATTGAGACACTGTTTTCCAAATGAATGTTGTTCAGTGCTTTGACGCAATGTATTGTATTGTTTAAAGCACTATATAAATAAAGGTGATTGATTGATTGATATATATATATATATATATATATATATATATCTCAATCAATCACCTTTATTATATATATATATATATATATATATATAAGTAAACAACAATAGCCCAAGTTTAGTAAACAATAATTCTGCATCTATTTTTAGGTGTGCCAGCTGCCACTGTGGCACTGCTACGCCACTGGTGTTAAGCTTTAAATGTATTGAGACCGTTTCGTTTAAGTGCGTTTGATTTGCAAAGTGCTTTGATAGTTAATTGAATTGAAAGTTTTTGTTTTGATTCATTGGGAAGACGCATGTGTATTATTTTGAAAATTAATTGCGTTTGGAATAATGTGTTTATTTATTTTTCGTTGTTGGTGCTTGAGAGGAGGAGAACATTTAGTTAATTTGTGCCTGGGATGTTTTTTTTTTTTAAGTGAGCCAGGCTGAAGTATTGGCGGTGGGCTATTGTTTGGTAAGTGTGGGTCTGCACTGCACATTCAAGATTGAGTTTATTGATTAAAGTATTCAATAATTATTTTATTGGAGATTTAAGAGTGCCCGTTAGCCTTAATGTTTGTTATTTTTTTTATGTTAGTTTGTTGTTTTTGTGCTATCCTGGGCAGAGGGCACCGTCGTGGAAGCCTGCTTTAACGGCATTTTGTCGGAGGAGTTGAGGCTCCGCTGATATTGTGTAATAAAAATCTCTGTCCTTGGGAAATGCATGAAGAGGATCATTGTTTTTCTTATTTCTTTTTATAGGGCAGCTCCGTTGTGTCTCTTGAGCATAAGATGAAAACCGCAGCGGAAGCCACAGTTATGGCTGATGATTTTGCTTTGACACACAAGTATAGTTTAAAAGAAAACAATACAGGTAATGTTTATCAGGAACAACGTTTTGGATGTTTCAATAGAGTTTTGGGGTCTTCTTCTTTAGGTTCATTTGAGTCACCAACTCAGAGTAGAATAGATTCACACTCTAATCATTCACACAAAGGTGCTGTGAGTTTTCGCAGAGCTTCTAGGTTTTCTGCATTTACACCTGCCAGTCAGGCTAAGAATGATGCTGATATGTGTCGATACTGCTTGGAAAAGGGGCATTGGAAGAAAGACTGTCCTGTTTTATAGGGGAAAAGCAGAGAAAGGGTACTGAGGTTGTTAGGGGAGTCACACTTGCTGTATCTGAATCTGTTAGACCTGCTAAAGTTTTGATGGGTGAGACTGAGGTTGAACCTAAGGGCATTGTGACGTCATTTCAGCTATCAGGCCTGAGCTCTGTTGGGGTAGTGAGAGAAACGGTGGAGCTGATTCAGTTGTGACTGGAGGGAGTGGTTACTTTCCTTTAGTTACAGATGGTTTAGTTTAACTGGTGGGTAGTTCCAACCGAGTGCCAGTTAAGTTACTTAGGGACACAGGGGCGTCTGAGTCTTTTATCTTGGAGTCTGTATTGCCTTTTTCTGCAGACTCGAGTACTGGGAAAAATGTTTTAGTCCGGGGGATTGGGTTAATAAAGTTAACCCAGAGTGATAAAGGCTCTAACTTTACGTCACATGTTCAGAGAGGTGCTCAAGCAGTTGCGTGTGAAACATCAGCTTAGTAGTGCATATCACGCCCAGAGCCAAGGTGCTCCCATGGCTAATGTTGGCGGCACGAGAGGTTACCCAGGAGAGCACGGGTTTCTCACCTAATGATCTGGTCTTTGGCCATAGAGTTTGTGGGCCTTTAGCAGTCTTACGGGGGAACTGAAGTGTCCTGAGTCTCCTGTTAATTTGTTGGACTACGTAAATGGTTTTTGTCATAGGCTGTTTTTAGCCTGTGAGATGGCGAATGACAACCTGACTAAAGCCCAACAGAAAATGAAGAGTTGGTATGAACGTCGAGCTGAGCCGAGGATGTTCAGTCCTGGTGATAAGGTGTTGGCATAATTGCAGATAGCAAATTCTCCTTTCCTTGCAAAATACACAAGTCTTTATAGGGTTGTTCAACAGTTGTCAGACCTGAATTATTTACTTGCTACATCAAATTGTAGGCGTTCCACTCAGCTGTGTCACATAAATCTGTTGAAGTCCTACAATGACCGGTTTTCAGTCTCTGGGGCAGCAGAGTCTGGTGAGCGGGTTATGCTTGTGTCTTTAGCCACAGTTGCTGAGGCTCATAGGGCCCTTGGGACTCCCTACATGGCAGAGATGGGACCAAGTCACACATGTGCAAGTCTCAAGTAAGTCTCAAGTCTTAACCTTCAAGTCTCAAGTAAGTCCCAAGTATTTTTTTCTTGGGCAAGTCAAGTCAAGTCACAAACTATGTCAAGTCAAGTCCAAGTCAAGTCACCTTAATATTGTTATTTTACCTGCAGAATCTGATCTTAATAAAGTTAAAAGACAAGATATAAGTAACTGTCAGTAAATTAAAATAATTTGGATTTGCATTGTAAATACTCATGTTCAGTAAAATACATCATGGAATCAAACAAAATTGTAACTTCCTAAAATTATTTATTTTTCACTTCTGCCAACAGTGTTTGAAATGTTTTACATTTTCAACATTGAGTCCATAAAACTAAACATCCAACAGACTCCTCTCTGAACACCTCTCTCGCGCTCTCTCTCTGTCAAACACAGTTTACATACAACATTAAACTGTTACATTTCTCCTCTCTCTCTCTCACACACACACACACACACACACTCTCTCTCTCTCTCTCTCTCTCTCTCTCTCTCTCTCTCTCTCTCTCTCTCAGAGTATAGAATATAAATATTACGTATTTTCAGTTGTTTCATACTTTTTTGTTATGTACAGTACAGACCAAAAGTTTGGACACACCTTCTCATTCAAAGAGTTTTCTTTATTTTCATGACTATGAAAATTGTAGATTCACACTGAAGGCATCAAAACTATGAATTAACACATGTGGAATTATATATGGAATTATATACATAACAAAAAAGTGTGAAACAACCGAAAATATGTAATATTCTTGGTTCTTTAAAGTAGCCACTTTTTGTTTTGATTACTGCTTTGCACACTCTCTGCATTCTCTTGATGAGCTTCAAGAGGTAGTCCCCTGAAATGGTCTTCCAACAGTCTTGAAGGAGTTCCCCGAGAGATGCTTAGCACTTGTTGGCCCTTTTGCCTTCTGTCTGCGGTCCAGCTCACCCCTAAACCATCTCGACTGGGTTCAGGTCCGGTGACTGTGGAGGCCAGGTCATCTGGCACAGCACCCCATCACTCTCCTTCTTGGTCAAATAGCCCTTGATGCCTTCAGTGTGACTCTACAATTTTCATAGTCATGAAAATAAAGAAAACTCTTTGAATATATGTGTATATATATATATATATATATGTAATATATATATATATATATATATGTATATGTAATATGCACTTCTCATGATTGGGTAATCGCGGCAGCTACATTTGTTTTTCTGATTAATTGTTTTGCTCTATGAGAAAGACAAGGTAACAAAATATTCGGGGCTTATGCCCCCTTAGCCCAGCCCTAGCGCCGCCCCGGGAATGCGTTTTTTTTGACGGCCTACTAGCGGATCATTAGGTGCCGTTCACATCACGTCTTTTGCGCGCGCAAGTTCGTTATTTCCAATGTAGGCGCGGTATGCGCGCTCATAATGGAAGCAACGCGCTCACGACGCGCACCGCATCGAGTTAAAAACATCTAAACTTTTCATGCTGCAAGTGCACTGCAGGTCATGTGACAATAACTAACCAATCAGCTTCATCCTTTCCCGTATCAACGTTGAAAGCTCAGCTAACATGAAGGAACAGCTGTTCATCGCTGTATATGGATTGCCATTTTGAAATGAATTTAGTAGCAGAGCTACTGCGAGGGATTTTTAGTGCTGCAAATCCATTTATCCGTTGCTGAAATTTCTACGTCTTTATTGAGAGAGAGCGTGTCATGGATGCTTAGCAACGACAGATGCCCCAGGAGCACTTCTGCCCGAGCGCTTTGGAAAGAAGGAGAAAGCGGCGCGACTAGCGTTTTCCACGCGTTTTTAGTCGCGAACTGAACTATTGAAGACAAAAGCGATGACCCTCGGTACCTCTCAGGCTGACATGTTGATGTGATGTGATATCTGATTTAAGTGGGCGTGGTGTGTGTAAGGTAGAGAGGGCATGACTGATGATAGTGTCCTGATCCAGTCACGACGCTATTCTCAGCCTGCGCTCCAGCTGAGTAATCAACTTTATTTAAAAAAATAATTTATACATTTTATATTCAAACTGAAAACATGATTTGATTAACACTCAAGTCATCATGTCTCAAGTCAAGTCAAGTCCCGAGTCTTTAACTTCCAAGTCCGAGTCAAGTCTCAAGTCCTAAAAATAGCGACTCAAGTCACCAAGTCACAAGTCCCCATGTCTGCTACATGGTGGCAGCAAGTAGTGGGGAGGATGTGGTAGGTCCTGATGACTGTGTGCTGAAACCTCGTTTGAAGAACTCTGAGAAACTGGCAGAGTTAAATGCTTTGTTTGGACATTTGCCAGAGGAGCGTGCATCAGAACTGTCGTCTTTGTTGTCTGATTTTTCTTCTTTATTCTCAGATACACCATCATGTACTCATTTAATTGAGCATGATATTGATGTTGGTGATGCAGAACCAATAAGACAGCGGTTCTATCGGGTGTCACAAGACAAACAGCGACATCTAGAGGCAGATGTGAAGTACCTTTTGGATAATGGGTTGGCTAAGCCTTCTTATTTGAGTTGGGCTTCACCCTGTATATTGGTCAGTAAACCTGATGGAACACATACATTCTGTACCAATTATCGTAAACTGAGCCATATAACTTGCAGATACGGCACATTCAGGGCGTGGACAATGTGATGGCTGACGTCTTGTCCCGTGTTCCGGGTGGGCTGGAGTGAATGTTTTGTCTTGTCCTATATCCCTTTCTCTCTCTTCCTGTTTCTCCACTCTTCTTCTGCCTAGTCTCTTTAAATGTAGCTTTCCAGGTACCGGGATTTACTGGAGCTCTCGGTATGGAGGAGGGCGACTGGAGCTGTTTGAGAGTAGAAGGGTTTTGGGCTTCTGTCCAATCCATGTATATGGGCTGTTAAGATCCCTTAAACTAAAGTCAAGTGCTCACTTTGTTTATAGAAATTATTTAAAAATAATTAAAAAATAATAATTAAGAATATTTTGTCATTTGTTGTGTGGGGTTTTGACTGTTTTTGCAGAGGTCTTTTAGGGGCCTCTGTCTTAAAGGAGGGGCTGTTATGGACCTGCCGGCCCCTCCTCCTCATTTTGCCTTTGCAAAAGTCACTTATACTGACTTTTATTTACTTAACGTTGCTTATTCTTTATCATTAATAAATATATTTTCTTTAAAGCAAATATCCGCGTGGTCTTCCCTCTCTGTTGCTTAGCCCGGCACAGGCTGCACGTAACACAGATCCAATCATCATCCCTGTGCCTAAGAACTTTAAACTCTCTTGTCTGAATGACTATCACCCAGTTGTCCTCAGATCAATAGTCATGAAGGTCTTTGAGGGACTGGTTAAAAAACGTCATCTGCTCTTCCATTCTGGATACTTTAGACCCTCTTCAGTTTGCCCGAACAGATCCATTGATGATGCCTCTTACATCCTGCACTCTTCTCTCACACACATTGACAGCAATAATGGGAACTAAGTAAGGCTGCTATTTATCGACTATAGCTCAGCTTTTAATATTATAGACCCCATAAAACTAGCTTCTAGTTTTTTTTCTAGTAAACTCATAAACCTCGGCCTGAATCCTTCACTCTGCAACTTGATTCTTGATTTCCTCACAGGCAGACCTCAAGTGGTGAAAGTAGGCCAGTACACCTCCAACTCCATTACCCTGAATGTGTCCCGAGTCCCCTGCTCTACTCTCTCTACACACATGACTGCGTGTCTTCGTACAGCTCCACATCTATAATCAAATTTGCTGATGATACTGTGGTTCTGGGCTTCATTCACAACAATAATGAGACCGCATACTTGGATGAGGTAGAGAAATTAACATCATGGTACCAGGACAACTGTCTCTCTCTGAATGTGAGCAAACCTAAGGAACTGATTGTGGACTTCAGGAAGAGTCAGCAGCAGCCCTACACACCTCTTATGATCAACAGGACACCTGTGGAGAGGGTGAGCAGCTTCAAGTACCTTGGTGTAAACATCTCAGAGGACCTGACTTGGACTACACACATTCAAACACAGGTTAATAAAGCCAGGCAAAGACTGTACCATCTGTGACAGCTGAGGAAATTCAGGGTCTCACCAGAAATCCTGAAAATGTTCTATTCAGGGGCTATGATAGTGTATTGACTTAGTGTATCTCAGTGTTGTATGGGAACAGCTCTAGTCAAGACTGCAAAGCCCTGCAGAGAGTTGTACGCTCTGGGTCTGCTTTCCCCTCTCTGCAGGACATCTACCTGAAACGCTTCAAAAGCAGAGCTGTTAAAATCATCAAGGACTCTATCCACCCCAGTAACCCTCTTTTCACTTTGCTGCCATCTGGTAAGCGCTTCCGTAGCCTGGTGGCAAAAACCGAGAGACTCGGGAGGAGTTTCTTCCCCCAGGCCATCAGGCTCCTAAACTCAAAACAAGCCTCTTAACATCTTCATGTCTCCACTTAATATTCACTTTATCACTAAGATCTTCATCATTCACTACCTCTCATAGACACACTGAGAGTGTCAACCTGTTTGCACATTTGCCTCTTGTACATTCCTGTGTATCTTAATATTTAAGACTACAGTATAATGCACATATGCACATTGTACATCCCTGTGTATCTTAATATTTAAAGGGGGGTGAAATGCTATTTCATGCATACTGAGTTTTTTACACTGTTAAAGAGTTGGATTCCCATGGTAAACATGGACAAAGTTTCAAAAATTAAGTTGTATGTTTGAAGGAGTATTTCTGTTCCAAAAATACCCCTTCCGGTTTGTCACAAGTTTCGGAAACTTTTTTTCGAGTATGGCTCTGTGTGACATTAGATGGAGCGAAATTTCCTTAAATGGGTCCTAAGGGCACGTCTGCCGGAAGAGCGCGCGCTCCCGTATAGCAGAGCACTGAGAGCACAACAGACGTTCACTGATCAGAGCGAGAGCGTCGCGAAATGTCACAAAAGGAGTGTGTTTTTGGTTGCCAGGGCAAGACAACCCTGCACAGATTACCAAAAGAGAAACAGCATTAAGGGACCAGTGGATGGAGTTTATTTTTACAGAGCATCATCGGAGTTGTGCAAGTGTTTGTGTTTGTTCCCCTGCATTTCGAAGATGCTTGTTTTACAAGTTTGACGCCGGATTTGCACATAGTTTATTTCTTAAGGATAATGCAGTCCCAACGAAAAAGGGTCACGATCGTGTGTTGGAACCGTAAAGTAAACAACATGCGATGTTGTCATCAAACTGCACGAGTAAAACTGCTTCAAATATCTCGGTGTTGTTAACTTAGCTATCGGCGCGTAAGCACATCAAGTAAACAATGTGACGTTGTCCTCAAACTGCACTTTCCACATGTACAGAAGACGACAAAGTGGAACTTAGTTCTTTTCCAAAACCGCTAAGCAAATATATACAGTTTCAGTACATACCAGAGACGTTGTTGCTGATGCTGCTCTTGTTAAATTTCAGCCTCTGGATCTGATTCTGGATCTTAAATATACGCTGAATCTGACTGTTAGCCATGGTTTGTTTTGGTTGGTTTTGTCCTCACGGTAATGTCACAGCTTCCAAACGCTTTCAACGCAAAAGCCTACTGGCGCTCGTGATTTTTTTAGCTCCGCCCACACGTCACGCCTCCAGCCGGTCGTGTTTTTCCGGGAAAAATCAGTACAGACTATGTTTCTCTTATGAGTATAATAAAACTAAAGACTTTTTGGAGTTATGAAGGATGCAGTACTACTCTATAGGTACTCAAGATTAACAGGATATTGAGAGAAAACTAGCATTTCACCCCCCCTTTAAGACTACAGTTTACTTTCATGCACATTATTTTGCGTTCTATATTTAATTCTACAATATACATATTTTTTATATTTTATTCTTATATTTTTATTGTTTATTTTATTTAATTCTTTCATAGCTATATTTATCTATATTTTCATCTGTGTTGTTTTCTTTAATAATTGCACTGTCCATGGAGTGAACCTGACTCACATTTCACTGCTGGTTATATATGCTGTATATAATTGTGTATGTGATGAATAAAAATCTTGAATTTTGAATCTTGAATATTACTTTCTGTCAAAATCACCCTGTGACTTTTAACATTAAAATAGCTTCAATATTGAATCGCAACATACTACTACTACTACTACTACTACTACTAATGCATATTATTTTTATTGCGCTTTTCTTAAACACAAAGCAGTACAATAAAACACAAAGACAAAAATAATACAAATTACAAATTACATTTCTCAACAACAGGGAGGTAAAAGTATAGGAGTGTGGCAGATCATTGGAAGAATTTCAGATATGGGGGGAGTGGGGGGGAATTGGGTGGCAGATTGGCCATTTCTAATTATTGGGGGGACTTGTCCCTCTTAATGTCTATGGTGATTATGGCCCTATTTTTTATATGAACGCATATGTGTATTTTATTCATACAACTTTATTTTTTATCATCTGTGTGTTGTTGTTGTCTCTTCCTTGTACAGTGTGTGCAAGAATACTTGGCAACAAAGCTCTTTCTGACTTCTGACTATTATTATTACTACAACTACTACTACTGTTACTGCTATTATTATTACTGATCAATATATATCAGTATTATATAGATCACCAGTAGAAATCTAATATCAGTCAAAATGACAAACAAATTTGAGTGTAGACTTTTACAGTATGTGTATTTTAAGTATAACTATTTTCCTTATATCAAGGAATATACACATTATAAACATTATATAAACATATACAATGTTAATATAAACGACATATACAAACATTCTGAAAAAACAGAGGTGTTAATTATAGAACCTAAAAACTCTGCTTGTAATAACCTAGAACACTGTCTAAGACTTGATGGTTGCTCTGTCAATTCTTTGTCGTCAGTTAGGAACCTAGGTGTGCTATTCGATCACAATCTTTCCTTAGAAAGCCACGTATCTAGCATTTTTAAAACTGAATTTTTCCATCTCAAAAATATATCTTAATTACAGCCGATGTTCTCAATGTCAAATGCAGAAATGTTAATCCATGCATTTATGACCTCAAGGTTAGATTATTGTAATGCTTTATTGGGTGGTTGTTCTGCACGCTAAGTAAACAAACTACAGCTAGTCCAAAATGCAGCAGCAAGAGTTCTTACTAGAACCAGGAAATATGACCATATTAGCCCGGTCCTGTCATCGCTGCGCTGGCTCCCTATCAAACATCGTATAGAATTTAAAATATTGCTTATTACTTATAAAGCCCTGAATGGTTTAGCACCTCAGTATTTGAATGAGCTCCTTTTAAATTATAATCCTCTACGTCCGCTACGTTCTGAAAACTCAAATATCAAAGATATTTTATAAAGGCGGCAGATCCTTTTCCTATTTGGCGCCTAAACTCTGGAATAACCTACCTAACATTGTTTGGGAGGCAGACACACTCTTGCAGTTTAAATCTAGATTAAAGACCCATCTCTTTAACCTGGCTTACACATAACATACTAATATGCTTTTAATATCCAAATCCGTTAAAGGATTTTTAGGTTGCATTAATTAGGTAAACCGGAACCGGGAACACTTCCCATAACACCCTATGTACTTGCTACATCATTAGAAGAATGGCATCTACGCTAATATTAGTCTGTTTCTCTCTTATTCCGAGGTCACCGTAGCCACCAGATCCAGTCTGTGTCCAGATCAGAGGGTCACTGCAGTCACCCGGATCCAGACCAGATGGTGGATCGGCACCTAGAAAGCACCTCTACAGCCTTGAAAGACAGCAGAGACCAGGACAACTAGAGCCCCAGATACAGATCCCCTGTAAAGACCTTGTCCAGGCGACCACTAGGACAAGACCACAAGAAATAGATGATTTCTTGTGCAGCTGCAGCCTGGAATTGAACTGCTGGTTTCGTCTGGTCAGAGGAGAACTGGCCCCCAACTGAGCCTGGTTTCTCCCAAGGTTTTTTTCTCCATTTTGTCACCGATGGAGTTTCAGTTCCTTGCCGCTGTCACCTCTGGCTTGCTTAGTTGGGGTCACTTCATCTACAGCGATATAGTTGACTTGATTGCAAATAAATACACAGACACTATTTAACTGAACAGAGATGACATCCCTGAATTCAATTTAACTATCATTTTGCATTATTGACACAGTTTTCCTAATGAATGTTGTTCAGTTGCTTTGACGCAATTTATTTTGTTTAAAGCACTATATAAATAAAGGTGACTTGACTTGACTTGACGTTTATATAAACATTAAAATGTTTAGTAAGATGTTTATCATGGCTTCACTTTTTTCTATTTACAAAAGCTGTCTATGTGTACAATTCTATTGTTTTAATCTTAATATACAAAAATCCATTGAACAAATATGACTTTTACACAATAACTGATCATCTAAATGAAGGTAATATTTAATATTTATTGTATAAAAAAAATTGCGACTTTCCCACACTTGTTGTTCACATTATTAGTGCACACATTAAATACATTTGTGAGAAAAGTATGC
>NC_068384.1:23904648-23923174 GCF_023724105.1 Carassius gibelio | reverse complement strand
CGGGTCTTCACTTGCTACTTACGTGTGTCTACCTCTGTGCTCCATGTTGGATATCCCCTGTGTTGGATATATTAAAAGCCTAATTCCGTTTATCCTCGACTCCGTATTCCTTCAGGCAGCGTAAAACCGTGACAGTATGTGTATTTCCATACTGGATAAGCCGGCTTTTGTTTCTTTTGTTATTGCCCCCGCCCTCCGAGGGAAGCGTGGCTACTTATTATGCAGCACTCTGGCCGGCTCTAGCTGATATCAAAATTCAATGAAGATGGACGCAGCAAAGATGATCGCAGACGAGCTGAACCGTGGCCGTTACACCGAAAATGTTTTGAAGTACTTCTTCGACAAGCCGGATGCTTGTGAACAAGTGCTCACTGATTCTGAAGATGATCTGAGCGACGATGAAAGTAGCATAATAAGACTGTATAATATCCCTAATCTACAACTGAGCGAAGATGACGACGAGGAAGAATGTATTGGACTGGCATCAGACAAGTTGGACCGTAAGATATCAGAGGCTATATCGATAGTAACATTTGATTGGGATAAAGACAGAGAAATGGGGAAAATCCGTAACATTTAGAGGCAAACAGACGCACAGTTCAAACTTCGGGGATGGTTACATCCACATAGAAGACCCCGACAAAGAGAAAGTGTGCCTGAACGACTTATTTCATTGGAGGCATCGAGATCTGCAAGAATACTTTTTCTGTTTCTTATGGGGTGAGTTTCCATAAACATCAAAGTTTGTCGTTTTGTGTTCATTCTAAGAACACGTACATGTTATCTCATGTTTAGTCCATGTTTAGACCTTCCCATATCTACCTATTGTTATTAGCTAGCTCATAGCTCATCGGTTATCACAGAATCCTGTTAAAAAAGTCCTAATGCTACCCAATGAAATCAATTCACCAAGTTTTATGTAGAAACCAGCAAATAACAAATAAAATTAGCATCAATATGTACTTTTTGTTTACATAAACATCAAAATAATAACATTAAAAATGATGGCCACATTTAAAAGATTAAAGATTTTTTATAAAAATATAAAACTCACATATTTCAGCCTCTAAATCATTTTTATAAAAGTCAAAAAAGATAAATTACTGACATTTACAATGCACATTCTCCTTTATTATTAATAGTATGCGGTCCGATTTTTCCCATTGTGTCTGTCGTTGCTATGCAACCATGCAGCTTTACAGGGGGAGCTTTACAGGGGGTATGGCTTATCTAAATGAGATGTAAATGAGCCCCATTGTCACTCGCAGCAGTGAGAACAGGTGAGAACTGCACAATCTTTAGAGGCTATTTTCTGCTTTTTGAGCTTTTTTTGAGTGCCTACCTTCAAATGGCCACAACTTCTCCAAATATTATCAGATTTCCATGTGTTACACATCATTGGAGAGCTTGGAGACTACACTTTCAGAATATGTGAATAACTCAAAATTCCCCAGAACTGACTTGTGTCCCTACTTTCCGTGATTGGTCACAATTTTGCCATTCTGCTGGCGGTTTAATGTTAAGACACAATTCAGTTAAATTCAATTCACATTAATTGTTGCATAACATTTTCTATATTATATTTAAAACCTTTTATATTCATACGCACAGCATATTAATGATTATTGTATCACCCCCTAAACCTACCAACACAGTAAACGGTAGTATAACTGATCTTTTTTCAAAAGTTGTATAATTATTTATTTTAACTGTACACCTACCCCCACACAATACAATTCTGCATGCACACGCATTTTATTAAATTTAGTTAAGCGATCTGATGTCATGGTTGGTAAACCGTGATCTGGGTGTTTGCACTTTGTGGTGAAGTCTGTGTGTTTCGCGTCTGCACTGATTAGTTTGTGGGCGTCTCCGCTAATTTTCATCAGCAACAGCTGTCACTCATTACTCATCCCCTATATATTGGCTTGTCTCACGTCTTGTGTTTGTGAGATCATTGTTTAATGTCGTGTATCCTGTTTGTCAGCTTCAGTGTCATCTACGTTGGATGTCTGTGTTTCCCCAGAACCTCATCCACTCTACGCACTATAACTCCGCTACAAACACTTACCTTCGGCTCTATTCCCCGCAGTTCCTGTGCTATCCTCTCCTGCTGCCTACTCACCATCATCATCCGGATTCCTCACCTCCTCACCACCATCTCGGAGTGTCATCTTCTCAGTTGTATTGTTCCCTTGTGTTTGTTTGTTTATCCATTTTCATTAAAAACAATTACTCACATTTGCTTCCAGCCTTTCCTTCACCCCACCGTCACATCTGAATTATGACTACTCAATAAATCTCATCATAAACCACATGTACCTTGTTGTATCAGTGTAATATTCATGCTACTATACAAATTTGTATTCTGATAAATCATATAAACAAGCAGACATATAAATGAACATATAAAATTAAAAATACACTTATCTCTGTTTTAAAGAATATGTAAAAATAAAAAAATACATATGACAACATGTTACTAAAGTGGAACATACATTTTAAACAAGTTCATCAAACATATAAAACACATCGCGGTTAAAGACATGTTACTAAACCAAAGCAAATCATTTATCATACATTTTAATGGTGTATTCAACCAATACTTATGTTTATTGAGCTTATAAAACACTTTTTAAACATATTTTAAACAAAAACTGGTCATAAACGCTGCCTTCTCAAAATCACAGACATGTACAATCACAATCATGCCGCTCACATATTTATGGATATTCAGACTTTAGCCATTTCAGCCAATAATTATATAATGACATCAGGCTACTAAAGCAACTCATTCATTCATTCAAAAAAGTATTCAACATTTAAGTTAATTAAAATTATAAAACACACCATTCTCTTCTTTTAAAAAAGAAGAACATTTTGTCTAATTTTAAATGTGATTATATATAGCGTAGTATATAAAATAAACATTTCTGATGATACATATAAAAAATTATCCCTTACATTTTTTAGACTGGTAAGAGATGAATGAAATATCCCCAAAATACAATAATACAACTTAAAAAATCACTCATTGTTATATATAACTAATTTAAGTATTGAGCAGTACTATGAAGTTATTTTTGATTCAAAACAACTGAACACCTGTGGCAGTGCGATTTGTAGTTGAAGAGAAAAGCCACACATGTGTATCAGTAAATTTGAAGTCACAGAGAGAAATGTTTTAAGAGTTGCAAACCTGTAGACTTTTTTCCTCTCCCACAAACACAACACAACAGTTACACCTTCTCAAATTCTTCATTGCAGGTGCACAAATCCTATTCTACAAATCACACATTTAGAAACTCGTACGCTTACATTTTTTAAGCAATTGCTGCAGTGAATGTGGTGCAAAACGCATTTACACAAACCTCATCAAGAAATGTGAAGTCGTGGAGAAATTTTGAACATCCGCAAATCAGTACGTGAATTCATCAAATGAGAGTTGCACACTTGTAGAATATTTTCTCAGAAATGTCTTGTATATTTTTCTAACACAAACACAAAGTACATAACTACAGCTTCTTGAATCTGCTGCGATGAATCTCAAACACAGTTTTTCTCTTTCAAGTGACAAGTTTCTCGCTCTCCCTTTTGCACCGAGATATTTGGTTCAAAAGTGATTTGTGCATCTGTAGAGGTAGTGGGCGGGACTGTTTAGAAATGACAGAATTTCAGCCAATCAGAAGAGCTACTGAGCCGGTAGATATACGCCCCAAGCAGTTTACGCCCCTGTTGTTCCTCATGTGTCCAGTAGGGGAAGGCTGCAGACCTATGACCTATTGTAAAATGTATTATTTATATTTATTTATAAACTGTTTATATATAAAGGAGACTGACTGATATATGATGTTGTGAATTTATATTAAGTTATATTTAGATATTAACCATATTCAGGCCATTAGACATACAGTACTGTGAAATCATATGGATCCTAAATGAAATATTTGCTGTACAATTCACAATTGCTCGTCATACAGCAACAAAACATGTCCTACATAGCATTTTATGGAGACAAACACAATTTAATCCTTTTCTAAAGTTCTAAGGGTCATTTAAAAGAAAGAGACAATATTGTTCACAATAAAAAAAATAATATATTTCTTAACACCATGACTTGGTTATTTCTTAACAGCATGACTCCTGTAGATGACTCTCCTATGGCTTGCCACTCTTCTTTAATTGTTTCTTTATCCTGCTGTCAAAGTGATCCCACTCACTGATAAAAATAAATAAAAAAGCAATAAAATAAAAAATAAAATAACAAAATCAAAAGTGCCTTTTCTATATTAAGCACAAAACTATTATTTTATAGCAATGATCTAACATTATGGATAAACTATTTGACATTAAAAACAATGTCAATATGACACCATGCAGAGCACAACTACACACAAGACCTACCTCTGGAAAAGGGACATCCATAATGAATCTGATCTGGTCACTGTGGGTGTGTGTAGGTGTGCCGTCCAGAATTGAAGTCATCTGAGTGTAGATAACATCAATTCGCTCCTGATCTTCAATGAACAATATTGATGGAACACTTGGAAAAAGTGTCACGCCACTTTGATTTTTTTTTTTTTTTTTTTTCCATTGATGATAGACTGTGGTTAGTTAAGTTTGAGTCAGACAGAACATCTGACTCAATCAAGTACTTTTGCCTCTCGAAATAAATTGACCCATCTTTTGAATTGATATTGCTCATTGATATTTAATTGATCTTTTATAAATAATAAATGTTGCATCATTACACAATACAATCAACAACAATAACTTTAGCAGATTATTTAACATACCTCATACATATCGCTTCAAGAAGGTCTGCTGCTATCATACATATACACTGTTAATTATTTGACTGTAAATTTTCAATAAATTGCAGTTTAATAATTGCATGACTTTCACAGTAAGTTACTGTAACATTTTTACAGTAAATTATTGTGAAATGACAGCTGTATACTGTGACTTCACAGTAATTATGACATCACATTACTGTGATTTAGCGGTAAGCTGCTGTAGAATTAATGTATTTAACTGTGAAATTACAGTTGGTGTCTATGTATTACTGTAATTTAACAGTAAGCAGCTGTAGAATTCATGTATTTAACTGTGAAATTAGTTAGTGTCTATCTATTACTGTAATTTAGCAGCAAGCAGATGTAGAATTAATGTATTTAACTGTGAAATTAGTTAGTCTATCTATTACTGTAATTTAGCAGTAAGCAGCTGTAGAATTACTGTACATAACTGTGAATGTCTATCTATTACTGTGATTTAGCATAAATGATGGACCAAACAAAACTGATAGAAGCAGTGACATAACTTTTATTTTTTAGAAGTAAAATACAATTTAATTACATGAATAAAACACTGGGCAACAGGGATTGACACTGGGTAACAGGAATGTGTGTCAAAAGAGAAAGAAGGAGACAGAGAAGAGAGAGTGAGGGAGAGAGATGTAAGAAAAGACAAAAAGGTGGGAATAGAGAGGGTCGCAGGTGTCTCGCTCCTTCCCTCGCAGCTGGCACCTGCATAGTGTGGGTTCTATCCACTATATACAAAAGATAAGAAAGACAAAAAGTTTAAGTTACTCTGTGGTGGACTGACTCCCTGTAAGTATGGTGCTCGCATTGTAACACTTATCCTAAAATGTCTACAATTTAAGTAATTTCAACTATTAAAAAAAACTTATGTGAATAGTACTCTCAATTAATATTAAATCAACAAACCAGGACTCTAATCACTCCTGTTACTTTTACCCAGTCCTATTATTTTTCACGTGAGTAACAGGACTGAAAGTAACATGATTGAGGTTAAAAGGTTAGTTCACCCAAAAATGAAAATTCTGTCAGTAATTACAGAGCACAAATTAAGATATTTTTGATGAAATCTGAGAGCTGGATCACTCCTCCATCGGCTTCTAAGGGTTTGAAACTTGCTGGCCCAGAAAAATGTATTAAAGACATCTTTAATATAGTCCAAGTGACTCCAGTAGCTCAATCTTAAGTTTATAAAGTGACGAGAATACTTTGTGCGTAAAAACAAAAACAAAAAACAACTTTATTCCACAATTCATTTCCTTCTCTGTGGGCCTTGAGTTTTTTCTTGTAGTATAACAGCGTAGCGCTTCTGTGTTATACGTCACACATAGGCTCACTATTGGCCGACGCTGGTCGTGTGTGTGATGCATGTGACGTATAACACAGAAGCGCTACGCTGTTATACTACATGAATTCACCCGAGGCCCAGAGAGAAGGAAATGAATAGTGGAATAAAGTCATAATTTTTTTTTGGGGGGGGGGGGGGGGGGTTTGCGCACAAAAAGTATTCTCGTTGCTTGGTAAACGTAAGATTGAGCCACTGTAGTCACTTGGACTATATTAATGATGTCTTTAATACATTTTCTGGGCCAGCAAGTTTCAATCCCTTAGAAGCCTATGGAGGAGTGAGACAGCTCTCAGATTTAATAAAAAATATTTTAATTTGTGTTCCGAAGATGAACGAAGGTCTTATGGGGTTGGAACAACATGAGGGTGAGTAATTACTGACAGAATTTTCATTTTTGGGTGAACTAACCCTTTAAGCAAAAATTGCATGCTAAATTGCATAGTAATTCAACACAGTAGCAAGTAATGTAAATTTACACTTAAAACTATTGTAAAGTACTGTAAATTTGACGTTTTTTAGACGTCAAGGCATGTTAAATTCAAATAAACGTAAAAACAATTAATTTTACACTTTATTTTGCAGTCTGTTTAAACTCTACATTGAATCAGGAGACACTATAGAACACATTAAAGGGATAGTTCACCACAAAAATCTTTGGAACACAAATTAAGATATTTTAAGAAATCCGAGAGCTTTCTGTATACTCCATGGACAGCCATATATTTTACTTTCAAGGCCCGGAAAGATTGTTAAAATAGTCCATATGTATACAGTGGTTAAACCTTAATGTTATGAAGCGACGAGAATACTTTTACTGCGCAGAAACAAAACAAAACAAAATAGAATACCGACTTTATTCAACAATTTTTTTCCTTTCTGTGCCAGTATCCGATGCTGTTCACGTGATGTGTTCTCGATCATGCATGTGATTGCATTTTGCACAAAAAGCATTCTCGTCGCATCATAACATTGAGGTTGAACCACTGTAGTCACATGGACTATTTTAACGATGGTTTTACTACCTTTCTCGGACTTGAAAATGGTTATAACATAGTAGTCTATAGGTGGGATCAGAAAGCTCTCAGATTGCTTAAAATTTTCTTAATTTGTGTAGAACAAAATTCTTGTGTTTGGAACATCATGAGGGGATGTAATTAATGACAGATTTTTCAATTTTGGGTGAACTAACCCTTTAATAGCTTCAGTAAACTTCTTACTGCGTAACTACATCTAGCTTAAAGGAACACGCCGACTTTTTGGGACTTTAGCTTATTCACCGTATCCCCCAGAGTTAGATGAGTCCATACATACCCTTCTCATCTCCTTGAGTGCCTCTGTTTGACGCACCCACCACTAGCCTAGCTTAGCACAAAGACTGGAGGTAAACGGCTCCAGCTAGCACTGCTCTCAATAAGTGACAAAATAACGCCAACATTTTCCTATTTACATGTTGTGATTTGTATAGTCACAGTGTGTACAAATAACAAGGTCATATGAGACACAACCATCTTCTAACTGTATACATACTGGGAACTATATTCTCAGAAGGCGAAGCACTGCTACTTCTGTGGAGTGATTTACTCCAATTCTGAGCAAACTCTCTGCTCCTCACCACAGGGCTTCTCGGGTGCTGTGAGAAAATCACTCCCCAAGTAGCAGTGCTTCACATTCTGAGAATATAGTTCCCAGCATGTATACGGTTAGAAGATGGTTAGAGTCACTGTGACTATACAAATCACAACATGTAAATAGGAAAATGTTGGCGTTATTTTGTCACTTATTGGGAGCAGTATGCTAGCTGGAGCCGTTTACCTCCAGTCTTCGTGCTAAGCTAGGCTAGCGGTGGGTGCCTCAGACAGACTTACGGCAAGCACGGAGATGAGAAGGGTATAGACTTATCTAACTCTGGGGGATACGGGGAATAAGATAAAGTCACAAAAAGTCAGCGTGTTCCTTTAACACAGATACTGTGTTTCATTGGTCATTCATTAGTTCTTAAATTGGAACACAGCTTACATCAGATTGACATCTATTCGAAGTCAATGAGCTTCCTGATAAGAGTGCAGACTTGCTGGTTCACGTGACCTCTCTGCCTCTTAGATTTTGTGCCCATCTCTGGGTTGATGCCCAAGAAGCACCTACAAACAAAAAGACAGAAGAAACCTGTTAGTTTAATTCAAGTGTGATGAAAAAGGTGTCAGTTCCCAGTCACCACCTTCAGTGGGTCACTGCTTTTGCAGTACAGAGTCAAACTAAAGTTAGCTCAGTTTAAACAAAGTTGTAATTCAGGTGTAAGTACTGTAATTCAGAAAAAAAAAATGCATGGAACTGAACTGAAAAACATTTCCATCACAAACACAGTCAAGAATAGACCTTCACCAAAGTAGAGGTGTGTGATTTACCTAGGCAAAGCATTCGCACACAACAATTTACATAATTTACAAAAAATAAAATTAAAATTAAATTTAAAAAATACATGGACATGCGCACTTCATTTTTCTGTTAACGAGAAAGACAACGGTTGCTCAGTTTCACACACACAGCAGGGAAGAAAATTATAAAGTTACTAATTTGAGATGAATTTAATCCACCTTTGCCCAAATCCACAAACACCATAATTTAACACCATAATTTATCTAGTTGATAATAACTGTCATAATACCCACATTAAGGCCACATCTTACCTCATAACTTTATTTATCGTCAGTCAATGTAGAAAATGCTGTGGTAAAAGAGAGAATGCTGTTAGAGTAACTAAGATAAGCTTTAAGTAAAGCTAAAGTTAAATGTTCTACGGTGTATCTAATCAGACATCTCACAGTTAACTTAATACGGTATAATTAACACTACAACCAATGTCTTTTCATTCAAATTTGCGCGCTTAAACGTTGACGCGAGTCTGCTCCAGCTAAGTTACAAAAACATGACAACAGAACCTACAACTAACGCTAATTTGGTTCATACTTTTAAATTACATGCACTATCATATAAAAAACATCAAATTGATAAAGTTTGACATTTAAACACTTACCGCTGTCTGAATCCACCGAATGAGACCACGTAGATCAGAGAGCTCTGATGACGCTCTGATGACGCTGCCGCAGTTGCCACTCGAAAAAGACGGCATTCACAGTAGTTTCTTGTAAAAGTCCCGCGCCTGCATTATTTTCACAGTAAAAGTCTAAATACGGTATTATATTGTGAATTATCACAGTTAAAGCCTGTGAAGTGGTAATAATGTAATTAACTGTAAATGTAATTAGTTATATCTTGTGAAATCCTGGAAAAATTTTACAGTGTAGATATGGTCTGCTGTTCTTATATATGACTGGGCTCATATACTAATATACAGCCTCCCCCTACTGGACGCATGAGGAACAACAGGGGCGTAAACTGCTTGGGGCGTATATCTACCGGCTCAGTAGCTCTTCTGATTGGCTGAAATTCTGTCATTTCTAAACAGTCCCGCCCACTACCTCTACAGATGCACAAATCACTTTTGAACCAAATATCTCGGTGCAAAAGGGAGAGCGAGAAACTTGTCACTTAAAAGCGAAAAACTGTGTTTGAGATTCATCGCAGCAGATTCAAGCAGCTGTAGTTATGTACTTTGTGTTTGTGTTAGAAAAATATACAAGACATTTCTGAGAAAATATTCTACAAGTGTGCAACTCTCATTTGATGAATTCACGTACTGATTTGCGGATGTTCAAGATTTCTCCACGACTTCACATTTCTTGATGCGGGTGTGTAAATACGTTTTGCACCACATTCACTGCAGCAATTTTTTAAAAAATGTGAGCGTACGAGTTTCTAAATGTGTGATTTGTAGAATAGGATTTGTGCACCTGCAATGAAGAATTTGAGAAAGGTGTAACTGTTGTGTTGTGTTTGTGGGAGAGGTAAAAAGTCTACAGGTTTGCAACTCTTAAAACATTTCTCTCTGTGACTTCAAATTTACTGATACACATGTGTGGCTTTTCTCTACAACTACAAATCGCACTGCCACAGGTGTTCAGTTGTTTTGAATCAAAAATAACTTCATACAGTACCTACAAAAACTTAAAATTTATCAATCTAAATCAGTTTAAATTTTATAATGGGATTAGCAAGACTTTTATTGTATAAATAACTTAAATTTGTGTGATGCGATACTGTAGCTGACGGCTGAATGGTTGCAATTTTATCTCTAATAGTATCGATTTTGTGGTGTTGGGAAATGTCAACACTTGTTGAGGCTTTATTTTTCGTTAATTTAGCCAGTGTATTGAATAAATACCTGGGGTTATGTTTGTATTCTTCTAAAAGAGAAGAAAAGTAATCGGATCTAGCAGTTTTTAATGCTTTTCTGTAGTATAGGTTACTTTCCCGCCAAGCAATACGAAATACCTCTAGTTTTGTTTTCCTCCAGCTGCGCTCCTTTTTTCGGGCTGCCCTCTTTAGGGTGCGAGTATGCTTATTCTTCCATGGTGTCAAACTGTTTTCCTTAACCTTCCCTAAGCTAAAAGGAGCAACTTTATTTAAAGTGCTAGAAAAGAGAGAGTCCATAGATTCTGTTACATCATCAAGTTGTTCTGAGGTTTTGGATATGCTAAGGAATTTGGATACATCAGGAAGATAACTTAAAAAGCAGTATTTTATGGTATAAGTGATGGTTCTTCCATACTTGTAACAAGAAGTAGCATTTAAATTTTTGGCTATATGAAGTTTGCACAGAACTAAATAATGATCTGAGATATCATCACTTGGCTGAATAATTTCAACACTATCAACATCAATTCCATGTGACAGTATTAAATCTAGAGTATGATTTCGACAATGAGTAGGTCCTGAAACGTGTTGTCTAACACCAATAGAATTCAGAATGTCTATAAATTCTGATCCCAATGCATCTTTTTCATTATCAACATGGATATTAAAATCACCAACTATTAAAACTTTATCTGCAGCCAGAACTAACTCAGATGTAAAATCACCAAACTCTTTAATAAAGTCTGTATGGTGCCCTGGTGGCCTGTATTCAGTAGCCAGTACAAACATAACAGGGGATTTATCATTAACATTTGTTTCTCTGGATAAAGTTATATGTAGCACCATTACTTCAAACGAGTTATACTTGAAGCCTGCTGTATGAGAAATCCTGAAAACGTTGTTATAAATTGAAGCAACTCCTCCCCCTTTGCCTTTTAGACGCGGCTCATGTTTATAACAGTAATCTTGGGGGGAGGACTCATTTAAAATAATGTAATCATCAGGTTTTAGCCAGGTTTCTTTTTAGTGATCTCCGACTGGCGAAGTCGAACATCATTAGCGCTGACATGAATAACAATCTTACTGTATTTACGTTTAGCATTAGCCAGAACTTTTCAATTTGCCAAGATGTCAGGCGCTCTGGCTTCACGTTCCGTACAATAGAATCACCAATAACTAGAGCACTTTCATCAGATCAGGTTTGTCAGTGGGTGCATCACTGAGTGGGGAGAACCAGTTTAATGTTTTGATTGGAACAGAAGAGCGGTGTTTTGACCCACAACTATGCTGCCTCACCATCACCCATTTGCCCTGCTGCAGTGGCTCTGTTTCCAGAACCGAACAATGTACAGGAATCCCTGAGATAGACGCATCCAAAGCCATATCTAGTGCCCTAACATTCTTACTGTCCTCAATTAAAGTTTGAATGCGTGTCTCTAATTCTGAAATCTTCTCTGTCAGCCTAACTATTTCCCTGCATTAATCACATGTGAATCCCTCATCTGCAACAGAGATAGATAAACTGTACATGTGGCAAGAGGTGCAAATAACAATAGCAGGAGAAGCCATTACTCAACGTGCTGGATGAAATATTCTTACTGCAGAATGACGTCACCATAGCCACCATAGTCTGTATCCAGTTACCCAGTACTGCAGTCACCCGGATCCAGTACGTATCCAGACCAGATGGTGGATCGGCACCTAGAAAGGACCTCTACAGCCCTGAAAGACAGCGGAGACCAGGACAACTAGAGCGCCAGATACAGATCCCCTGTAGAGACCTTGTCTCAGATAACCACCGAGACAGGACCATGAGATCTAGATGATCCTTCTGCACAATCTGACTTTGCTGCTGCCTGGAATTGAACTGCTGGTTTCGTCTGGTCAGAGGAGAATTGGCCCCCCCAACTTGTTTCTCCCAAGGTTTTTTTTCTCCATTCAGTCACAGATGGAGTTTTGGTTCCTTGCCGCTGTCGCCTCTGGCTTGCTTAGTTGGGGTCACTTCATCTACAGCGATATTGTTGACTTGATTGCAAATAAAAGCACAGACACTATTTAAAGCACCATGTATTGCTTATGTATTTATTTATTTTTCTTGGTAATTCGTCAACAAAGTATTGATGTGTAAATATTCTCATAATAACAGTTTTCCATTACATACATTTCTATCAAAGTTATGACATTAAGCAGACGAATTTGTTCTGACACAGTTTAACTCTAAGTTCTTGTCATATTTTATAACCATTTTACAAGCAAAAGCAGATAAACTGTAATAATGTGAGAAATGTTGAAGGTGTCTGAATAAATGTAGGTTTGATTGTATATTTCATTTTTACATTGAAGACTATCCAGTGCTATTTTACATTTAATTATTTGGTTTCTGTACATTGACACCTACAAACTTGACTTTCTTTTTTTTTTACATTGTGTAAATAGCACAATAAATAAAAATGAACGAACATACAAATTAAACAATTTCAAACAGTGCCCACTGGGTACAACCTTCACTGGGGCCCCGCTGACCCTGTTCCTGTTGTTTTTATATGTCGTTCGTTTTTACAGCAAAGGAGCCAAATGTAACTTTTTTTTGTTTGTTTTTTTGACCCTTTAACATATCCGCATAATATTCATGATTTTGTGTGTTCACATGGCTAATGCAACAAAGGTCACCAAAGGTCATCTCATTCTGATGAAGCTACAATTTTCATAAAAGGGGTTATATGAAGTTGCAAAAAGAACAGTATTTGGTGAAATGCAATGTGTTTATGTGATTTAACGTTCAGAAAACACATTCTTTTCCACATATTCATGTTCATTATTGTACATTTAAGCTCATTGATCTGAAAAGTAAAAAAAAAAAAAAAAAAAACGAAAGCGTTTCCTGAGATTGCAATTAACTACATCGAATAACAGCCTTTTAGTGATAATAAAGGGAGTAGCCCTCTTTATGTGCTTTCTAGGCTATATTATCCATTTAAAATTGTATTTCATTGTTTTTCGGCCACATACATGTTGCAAAGTTTCAGGGTTGATATTCACATATATGGAATTCACACTTGAAAGAGCTATAGACAAATATATATATATATATATATATATGTCCCCACGAAGCAATTGTTTTCTGGGCCAAACAATCACTTTTCCTTAGGCCCAAGTGCCGCAAACAATGACGGCCCTGAAATGGCCCAGAACTGGATTAAAGACACATGGGCCATAACCAAATCTCAGCCAGTTAATCACCCTTAACTGGCCCTGAACTGGACCTAAACGTGTTTTATTATCGGTGTCAATTATCAGCCTCAAGTAAACCAGAATCCCCAAATCTGAGCCACACCTGAGCCTAATGTAGCCCAGTACCAATACAGAATCTTAATATTTCATGTTATTGCATTGCATATTACTATAATACCATTATTCATTTTGTGACACGCTTAATGTAAACACAAAATATGTCAATAAAGTACATTAAACTGAATAGAAAATCTGACTAAAAAACAAATCATGTAACTGTGCAATAAAATGTATTGCATTGTTCTATTTATTTTTTATAAAGAACAAATCAGCCAATAAAGAGTTAGTGTATAATGTATACAGTCTATAAGAGAAACGTAACAGATATACAAATGTAACTTAATCCTAAGAATTTATTGCAGATGTGTCATAGAGCAGTACTAAAGTAGTCCAAATGACGATGCATTTCAGTTGCAGTCCTCTCTGGCAGAATATAATAGTAGTACGAGGAGCAGGGCATAATTTAAGTTTTAACTAAGTATTTACTACTAAAATACTATCCTGATCCACGACCTCAAGGCGCCCGTTTCTCATTCAAGACATGCATCACTGGTAACTAGTGATGGGTTGTTCTTGAACAATTCGTTTATTTGCATGTGCAAAAATCTATAGGTTCTGTACTGGAATTGGTCCCACTTTATATTAGGTGGCCTTAACTACTATGTACTTACATAAAAAAACTAAGTACAATGTACTTATTGTGTTCATATTGTATTGTAAAACACTTTTGCTGCTATTGAGGTGGGATAGGGGTAAGGTTAGGGAGAGGGTTGGAGTTATGGGTAAGTTTAAGGGTGGGTTAAGGTGTAAAGTATGGGTCAACAGAGTAATTATGAATGTTATTACAGAAATTAAATACAGATGTAATTACATGTAGTTTTTTTTTTTTTAAATATAAGTACAATGTAAAAACATGTATATACACAATAAGTACATTGTGCTAAATTATTAATTAAAATGTAAGTACATAGTAGTTAAGGCCACTTAATATAAAGTGGGTCCCTGGAATTAGTCTACTTTAGTTCATCTGTTTCAGTCAATGCAATCTGAGCCGGAAAAATAATTGATAAGTTTTTTTTTTTTATATTTTATTAATGCCAAGGTACCAAAAATAAAAGTACAGGGGATGTCAATATTGCTTTCAAAGAAGTGGCATTTTCATTAAACGTATGTAAACATAAAAATAAATACTAAATGAAAGCTTTAACAAAATAAATTAAAAAATATTAAACAGCCTTAAAAATATTAGTTTTAACAGCCTTAAGATTTTTGGAAGATTAAATAGTTTGGATATACTGTTGAACCTGTTTTTTTTTTGGTGAATGTGAAATTTTGCAAGGTCATAATAGGCTAAAATATTGATTAATTTTGTCTTTTTGAATATTAAAGAAACCAAACAGTACATCCTTAAAAAGCAGAGAGAAACCCTGTAGCACACTGCGATGGATAACATTAGAGAATTAAATCCAAAATAGCTGTGTATGAGGACAATCCCAAATGATATGTATATCAGTTTCATTAGGTTCACCACAAAAAGAACAGCTTGTAAATATGACTGATTTAAACCTTTTCAAAAACACTTTAGCTGGGTAAAATCTGTGTAACAATTTGAATGATATTTCTCTAACCTTATTAGTTTTTATTTATTCTGAAGACAAAGTCCATACTTTTTTCCAATCCCAAAAGGGTTTTGCCCCTATTTTGGTAGCCCAGCCCCACATAAACATGGCTAAAGTGCACGATATACATTTGCATAAGTACGAACAAGCAAACATGACACGAACATATCAAGCAACTAAGCAGAACTAAAATTATGTGCCTATTGAGAAGAAACAAAGCAACCTTGGCATCCGATTGCAGGCCTTCCTGCTCCTTGACTTCTCTCCAGTGTTGGAAAGCTGATCCCATACTTAAACTAAGCCTCCTTTTGTTCCGCAGACTTCTCATTGTATTTACTTTTTAATCGGTCATCTCTTCTGCTGTTGCTCCGCTTATGCCAGTCCTGTGCACAGCATGCTCTCTCCTTCCCATCAGGAGAACACCCGCCCCTGCTTATTGGCTCAAAGTGTTTTGGTACTCTACCCAACTCTTTCTAAAGCACTTTTGTATATCCATACCCTACCTTTACTCTCTTAGGATGGTTTTAAGCCTAGGATGGCTTTACCAAAAAGGAATAATTGGAATATAATTTACTCTGCAGCTGCAAAACAGCTATTTGTGTTCCGTGTTTCGTGCTGTATATTTAAGTGGCATACGGTCTCTATGCACAGACTAAAGGGCCGTACACACCGGGACGAATATCAGCGCGCGTTATTCGCCAGCGTTTTTCAACACGTTTTTTGTGTTCACACCCAAGCGATTTTCGCTGACGATGAGCCGAGTGAACATGCAAATTCATTCCCTGACATTAGATGGCGCTTAATGTAAAACAGAAATACCCCTGTACACAAGGTGGCGCTGCGCAACTTTACACTTCTTAAACTCGCTTTTCACTCAGAAGAAGAGAGCAAGTATTTACGCGCTTGTCAGAATCATACAAAGAAAACATGAATATTTCAAGCACCAGTAGCTCCAGCTCCAGTTCCAGCGATGAAGAAATTATTGTTCTGTTGAATGAGGAAAGACGCCGGAAAAGACGCCGATTTTGGGTACATCCCATAGTTACGAGAAGAGAAGAACATGGGGAGTTTTATCGACTGGTACAAGAGCTGAAAATGTATCATGAGCGTTTTCGGGGGTATTTTAGAATGTCCGTCAGTGAGTTCGAAAATTTACTTCAACAACTGGCTCCCTCGCTGACGAAAGAACAGACACACTACCGTAAACCAATCGACCCAGAACAGCGTTTGGCCGTGTGTTTACGGTGAGTTCGTTTACATTGTTATTCACTTCAATGAATGTTGTAAAAACATATGTGGAGCATTGTTAAAAATTAGTATTTGTCTATTTCTATTTCTATTTCAGTTTTCTAAGCACTGGGGACTCGTACCGCACTATTGCGTCCAGCTTTCGACTTGGTGTGTCAACTGTGGCTTCGATAGTGAGTGAAACCTGTGATGCATTGTGGCACTGCCTCAGAGATGAACATTTGCCAGTGCCTACTGAAGAGATGTGGAGGAGTACAGCCAGGAGATTCCATGAAAGATGGAATTTCCCTAACTGCTTGGGAGCCATGGATGGGAAACACATATTCATCCAGGCCCCTGCAAACTCTGGTTCTCTATACTTTAATTATAAAGGTACATTCTCCATTGTATTGCTGGCCTTAGTTGATGCAGATTACCGCTTCCTGGTGGTTGATGTGGGGAGCTATGGCAGCAACAGTGATGGAGGAATCTTTGCCAATTCTGTACTGGGAAAGGCACTCAGAAATGGAACTCTGAATGTTCCCCCACCAAGTGAACTTCCAGGTGCTCCTGAGCTGGGAAAAGTTAACCATGTCATTGTGGCGGATGAAGCTTTTCCGCTGAAACCATATCTCCTCCGGCCACACCCTGGACGCCGCCTCCCCACAGACAAGAGAATTTTCAATTATCGTTTGTCTCGGGGACGGCACATCTCTGAAAATGTATTTGGCATCCTCAGTCAACGCTTCCGGGTATTCCAAAGAACTTTACAGGTTCAACCAAGTGTTGTTGACAAAGTTGTCAAAGCTGCTTGTGCATTGTGCAATTATTTGCGCCCGAACGGAAATGACCAGATTCGTGCCACAGAGGATGACCATGATTGTGAGCAACCACTACAAGGCTTTGAACATTGTAGGGGGCAGCGGGCATCTGTGGAGGCCCAAAATGTCCGAGAACTGTACAAAGAGTACTTCAACTCACCAGCAGGAGAAGTTGCTTGGCAGTATGACCATGTGAACCATGCTCTGGGGAACAGATAATATCAACCTATAAATTTGAGCCATTTTAATTACATTTTCCATTGTGAAAACTGCTAGTGTATGTGTATATATACAATTTCTGTGAACTTGAATACACTTTCAAATCTATTGCATCTGATTCTTCATTAATTAATATGGCAGCACTCACCACAGCAAATTAAATATTTTTGATATAACATGTTCTACCAAAGTTAAAGCATAGTTTTTTTTTTGCAAAAAGTAAAGTATTTGGTCACTTCAACGTATACTTATTTACAACTAAATGTAAGTTGTATTTTTGAAAATGTGTATTTTTAATAAACATTTTTACTAGCATTTTCTTTAAAATGTTCTCATTCCCTGCACAATGCTGTGCCCAAAATGGTTATGTTCCTGTAGATTGATAACTGTTGCCTATAAATGCAGTGACTCCATAATTAGGCACATAGTTATTTCAATAAGAGGTCAAGAATACTTATGTACAAATATATGCCAAATCCCAAAATATGTTAAATTACTTTCAAGTCACTTTTTCAAGGCACAATTTCTTTTGGAAAAATGAAACTTTTTTTTAATGAACTACAAGTTGCAATAACAATCACAAACATAAAGTAAAAAAGGGAGTCAGAAAAGGTTGTAATCACAATGACTGTAGTGCAAGTGAACAATAGTGCAAATAAACATTTATGAAATGGCCATTTTCAACTAAATTTCTTGAATGTAAAAAAACAAACAAAAAAATACAGAATTAAAATGTATACAGTAAACATCTATTATGGTAGCCAAGAAGTTGTAGAGCAGCCATAGTTTGTTGGGGTCTGTGGGGGGACCTGATGGTAGGACACCGGCGACTGCTGTGGAAAAAAAGCAGAAGAGGCCTGGCCAAACTCAGCATCATGCAACAGCTGATGTATTTTTTATTTGACTGAAGACTGTACGGCTGGGGACAAT
>NC_068384.1:22154286-22181786 GCF_023724105.1 Carassius gibelio | reverse complement strand
GGGCTCCAAGCTTGGGAATGGCCCGAACCTAGAGTACCCCCCAAAAAGCAAATGAACAAGAGGACAGCCGCCAGATTAAGAATGAACCCCAAAATAGCATTGAGTACTGGCGGGGGCTGATTAAATTTTTTCTGAGAAGTCATCTCGTTGGCAGGCCGGAAGAGCCTACGTACTCTGGTGGGAGCAACTTAGGCGTTGGAAGGGTAGGCCCTACCGGCTGCAGGTACTGGACTAAGTGGTTGGGGGCGCCCGGTCGGTAGGTTGGAACAGTGGGCCCTACCGCCGATGAGGAGGAGCAGCGCGGTTGTATAGCCAGACCGGGAGGGCCTGAGTTGCCTCGACTGGAATAGATCACAGTGTCGGCGTACAGGCCCTACTGGCTGATAGCCCCTGCTATTCGGTGGGCGAAGGGCCCATGAAGCCTCTGACTGGAGACTGGAGACAGGTAAGCCTCGCCAGGCAGGGTTAAAAGATGTGAGGATAGCTTAGAGGGTTTTAGGCAGGATTTGGCGAGAGGGCGAGACTCATGGCGTCAGATGGTTAAGCATCGCCTACCGTCAAATGGAAAGGTAGTTTGCATGGCCGGGAGACTCTTACCGACGTCCGAAGGGAGCACACGAATTGAACTGGTAAGTCTCACCAACAATAGAATGGAAAGGTTGTCTGGCCAGGAGGCTCACGCTGGCGTCCGAAGGGAGCACACACATCAAACAGGTAAGCCTCACTGACCATAGAAATGGAAAAGGTAAGGTTGTCTAGCCGGGAGGCTCTCGTCGGCATCCAATGGGAGCTTGAGCTTCTGGCATCAAAGAGGGAAGCCTCGCTGACCATAAGATAGAAAAGGTAAGGTCATCTAGCCAGGAGGCTATTGCCGGCATCCTGTTGGAGTTTAGAACTTACCACACCAGATGGGTAAGTCTCTCCATCCATCAGATGGAAAATTTAAGATTGTTTTAGCTGAGAAGCACTCGTTGGTGTTCGGCGAAGGCTTAATGTTGCGGTATTGGATGGGTATGTCTTGCCGACTGAAAGTATTATTTTATTTTTTTGTCATTGTCATCTAAAATAGAGGTTTGTGGGAGAATTGTGTCTGAGAATTTTTAAGGAGGAGGTATTCGAAGATGGACTGGTATGGTTGGATTGGAGAAGAAAAGTCAGTTGTCTAGCCAGGAGGCTTTCACCGACATCCGACGGGAGCTCAATATTCGTGGCATGAACGGGTAAGCTTCACTGGTAGTCGGATGCAAAGGCCAAGATTGCTTAAGTGGGAAAGCTCTTGTAGCATCTGACAGGAGTTTAATACTCGCAATGTCATACAAGTAAGCTTTGCTGGTAGTTGAATGGAGAAGGCAAAGTTTGTCTCAACCGGGATCACTCTTGCAGCAGCTGACAGGAAGTTCAATACTCAATACAGAAAATCTTGGTGCAGTCATTGTATTTGAAAATTAAGCGTACGAGAAATAAATGGAATTTCCTGTACCAGTGTACCCCAAATAGGTGACATGAATAAGCGATATGGTCATTCTCAAATCGAGAGCTCGTTTAAAATATTGCACATATCAGATTATCTGTTAAAGTGCAATTAAATACCTTATATCTGCGAACGATATATGTCTGTTTGTGGATGGAGACTTCTTCCCGCCTACAGGCTCAAATTGTCCTTTGCGAGCATGGGCAAGCGTGAAATGCAGTGCTGAAATGGTATAACGGATCAGTTTGATAGCCGAAATACATTTAATGAAATACATTAATAGGATGAGCCTAATATCGTCTTGACTATCATCCATACGTGAAACTATCACCACAACCTAGGATGCATGACATAACTTTGAAGCGGAGGTGATGTCGACTTTTGCCAGAACAAAAATGATTGTTTCCTCTCTCTCTCTCTCTCTCTCTCTCTCTCTCTTCGAGGTGATTATGTTTGAAAACGGTGAGTTATGCAGAGCTGAAGGATCAATTAGGAGTTTCTGACCGCAAAAATCTCCAAGTAGCCGCTCCAATGGCTAATGCAAAACTGAGAATGTGGGGCATCGAAAGCTGATCATGAACCCTTCAAATTTACGTCGCCTATTGGGGAAAACTGAACCGCTTATTTCAGTGAAATAACTTAATGTAATGAAAATGCCTGAGAGCTTCTCCAAATACCGCTGTTTTGTGCTTGGTGTGAGCTCGTTTCTGTAAGGTCCCCTTCTTTCGGCTTATCTTTTTGCATTGCTTGCTTTCCTTTCTTCCTTTTCTTTCTCGTATTCGTAGATCCGTCTCTGCCCTGCTGGAATAATAAATGCACAAAAATTAAAGAGCTCTGGTATGTTTAGTTGCGCCTCTGTGAACTTCTGAAGGCGTTGCCCCTGGCAACCGATAGCGTCTTCTACCATCATGGCCGACCGGCTCAGACCCCGCCCACATTAACCCAAATCGGCACGTGGCTACTCATTCTCAATAACTGTCATTTTGCATTATTGACACACTGTTTTCCTAATTGATGTTGTTCAGTTGCTTTGACACAATCTTTTTTGTTTTGTTTAAAGCGCTCTATAAATAAAGGTGACTTGACTTGACTGCTGTCCTCCTCCGCTCAGTGCTGCAGACCAGGAGAGGCTTAATTTGGTCTGTCGAGTGAGAGCACTGGAGACTTATATCCAGAGAGCAGCCTAGTGGAGGAAAACCAATCAGGTGTTCATCTGCTTTGGTCTGCTTAAGAAAGGGCTTCTGGAGCCCAAGCAGACATTAAGCAGGTGGATAGTAGAGTCCTCTGACCTTCCTTCACCTTTGGGGGTCAAAGCTCACTCAACAGGAAATACGGTGGCTTCTAAACCCTTACCCTGCAAGACGTTTGTGATGTGGTGGGCTGGTCCTCTCCACTCACATCCATTTGGTTCTACAGTTTGGAACTGGGTTCTACTCCAGGCAAGTGGGGGCTCCAGACAATTTTGATTCGGGGGTCAATGGGGGGGTCCTGGTCATTTCAAGGGGGGTCTCAGTAAAACCAACAAAAAGTACAGTGGACACGTGTTTTCCAAAAAAGGAAAATTATGTAATTAATAACTCGCCCTCATGTCGTTCCAAACCAGTAAGACCTCCGTTCATCTTCAGAACACAGTTTAAGATATTTTAGATTTAGTCCGAGAGCTCTTAGTCCCTCCATTGAAGCTGTGTGTACGGTATACTGTCCATGTCCAGAAAGGTCAGAAAAACATCATCAAAGTAGTCCATGTGACATCAGAGGGTCAGGTAGAATAAGCATCGAAAATACATTTTGGTTCAAAAATAGCAAAAACTACGACTTTATTCAGCATTGTCTTCTCTTCCGTGTCTGTTGTGAAAGAGTTCAAAACACAGAAGTTTAGTGATATCCGGTTCGCGAATGAATCATTCGATGTAACCGGATCTTTTTGAACCAGTTCACCAAATCGAACTGAATCATTTTAAACGGTTTGCGTCTCCAATACACATTAATCCACAAATGACTTAAGCTGTTAACTTTTTTAATGTGGCTGACACTCCCTCTGAACAGCGCCGTGTAGAGACCTTTGGAGGGGCAGGTGCTCGAAGTATAAAAGGGGCACAGGGAACAAGGCTTAAAATGGCACTGTTCAAAATATAAATACAGCAATATATTGTGATGCATTCCTTGCTGATTCACATATCGATATGGATGGTTATCTATTGATACAGCAGCAATTGCTTTGATGCAGTTTTGAAAAAGAAACAATAGAGAAGACAAATTTTAAGTTTAAAATAATAATAGCTCTGGGATTAGAAACTGAAATGTCTTAAATCGTTCCAACCTGATATCTTTTTCTTCTCTGTTCCACAGAATAATTAAGAACAGCGGTTATAGTATAAACTATAGAAAACACTTGTGCCTCTACATCTCCCTCTTTTTCTTCCTCTATCTCCATCTCCTCATCTGATCTATTACTTTCCACTCTCTGTCCATCTAGGAACAAGGCACAATTTACTATTTCAGCATTAATCTATTATATTAATCATCACTACTACTCTTGCACCTAATCAATAAGTCCACCTTAAAAGTTGATACAAAACATAAAAAAACTGATACACTCATGTGGGTAATTTTATTTACAGCTAAGTTATTACTCATAAATTGTAAGAATATTAAGATTGGGCATGGGCAGGCATTCACATAAGGGCATGTCATTAAAAATTCGAGGAAATTTTGCTTTGACAAAAGGGCACTTAAGGGGCAAAGGGGCGCTCAAGCAATAAATGTCGAAATAATAAGTATTTATTAATGTGTTGCGTAGTTTGAAGATAATTTTTTTTAAATCTTTATCCCGGATATATATATATTTTTTAATCAGGAAGAGGGTGGGGGGGGAGGGTCAAATGGGGGTCAAGGCATTTTTGGCAAGGTCTTGAGACCCCCCCAAGACTCCCCCTGGCGCCGCTGGTGCTCCAGGCTCTCAAGTGCTACTTTCTTATTTGTGCTCGCCATGATTTCACGCCATTTGTCATTTGTCATTTGTCAGCATGTCAAAGTGGTTATTGTCATTCCCACAGCGTTTTAACACAGCTTTAGTTCCCTTGATAGGGAACATCTCAGGTTTAATTATATAATGCTTCATCGCAATATATATATATATATATATATATATATATATATATATATATATATATATATTAGAGAGCGATAGATTTATATAAATAATTATACAAGTAATGATGCTGATGATGATAAAGAATTCTTCAAAAACACACACATTTAACCATAGTATAAAAACCATTACGCCTATGGGATGAACCATATAGGAAACAAACGTGTGTGTGTGTGTGTGAGAGAGAGAGAGAGAAAGTGTGTGTGTGTGTGTGAGAGAGAGAGAGAGAGTGTGTGTGTGTGTGTGTGAGTGAGTGTTTGAGAGAGAGTGTGTGTGTGTGTGTGTGAGAGAGAGAGAGAGAGAGAGAGAGTGTGTGTGTGTGTGTGTGTGTGTGAGTATGAGTCTGTGTGAGTGTGTGTATGAGTGGGCATGTTTTTGTATCATATCACAACTCTGTATAATGACATGGGTATGACACAGGTATTACAAGGAGAGGGTGACTTATGAGGACATAACCCATGACCCCATTTTTCAAAACACTTATAAATCATACAGAATGAGTTTTTTGAGAAAGTAAAAATGCAGAAAGTTTCCTGTGAGGGTTAGGGTTAGGTGTAGGGTTGGTGAAGGGAGATAGAATATACAGTTTCTACAGAATAAAAACCATTACACCTATGGGATGAACACACTTTACACAAAAACAAACGTGTGTGTGTGTGTGTGAGAGAGAGAGAGAGAGAGAGAGAGAGAGAGAGTGTGTGTGAGTGTGTGTGTGAGTGTGTGTGTGTGTGTGTGTGTATGTATGTGAGTGTGTGTGTGTGTGTGTGTGTCTGTGTGTGTGTATGTATGTGAGTGTGTGTGCGTGTGTGTGTGTGTGTGTGTGTGTTTGTATGTGTGTGTGTGTGTGTGAGTGTGTGTGCGTGTGTGTGTGTGTGGTGTATGTGTGTGTGTGTGTGTGTGTGTGTTCCCAAGCATGCGGGCCGTCTGTTCCCAGGCAGAGTGGCAGTGATCCAGCGACCTGCTGCTGTTGCTCTGATACACATTCCTCTGGCTCTGCCTGTGCCCTGCCTGACGCCAGCGCTCCACACGAGCCACAGTAAACACTCACAGCTGCTGTGAGATCAGCCAGCTCCTCCTCACTCAGAACATCACAGAGAGATAGCCATCCTTTAACACTTACAAACCTACCCTAGATTTACACGCTTGTGCTGGGGAGATGACATCAAAGAAATTAATCATAAATATATTAAATATCATAAATATAACACATTTAAAGATGATTTATCTAAGATTTACAGGTAAAGTTATATATAACAACACTCTTGACACTCATTTACATAACTTAGGCCTAAGATGTAGTTTTTAAAGCAAATTTTTTACAGATATAAGCCTGTATAAACTTTTGAGACATTGATTTACAGATAAAAATGTATAAAAGTCTTGCTATATTACTATTATTTCCCACACAGTGTGAACTGTTGTGTTCTCAGGCGCCACACAGCGCTACAGTGACACCTAGTGGAGACTCACTTATGATCTTTAATGAAGATGAAGATTCAGTCATCAGAGCCCGTGAAAGACCAATATCCGTGATTATGACAGAATTAAACATAGCCTTGCTTTATTAAGCTGTTAACAATTTACATTTACTGTTAATGCATTCAATGCATCATGATGGGATTCAGATCAAAGAATCAAAACACAGATGGAGTCGATGATTTCTATCAACACCCCAAAGCTTGCATTTCATTCAACAGTTCAGTTTTGATTTGCATGCTGTTCAATTTATGATGATCGCATTATTTTCCATATGTTTCCATCCCTGGATCATACCAGCACATCTGGCCATGAGTTACCATGTGTTCAGGCCCTTAAACCGAGGTACATTAATTAATGAATAATATATATATATATAAATATTATTTGATACACTGCAGATGCAGTTAAAAAAGTTAATATTGCATATATATATTCTTTCATCATTTACTCATAAAAGCTCTTTTGTTCAGCAACAGTCACAGATTATTTTACTTATAATGTAATTGCTGCTGTTACACTTACAGGACAATCAAATCCTTGTTTAGGCTACTGACCATACATTTAATTCATATTCACTTAATCTTTCATTTTTGGCCACCTTTTTGCTATAGATGACACAGCCTTTATTATTTTAATTTCTTCAACAAAAAACGTGCATATCACAACCCTTACAAAAATAAACCATGGTTTTATCATAGTAATTTCCTTTTGCATGATTTCTGAATGCTTGAGAGTGAGACTATAAAATAAATTAGAGTCGTAATAAAGTTATAGCCACAGGTAAAAGTCGAGAGCTACAATTGTAATTTTTAAATAATACAATTTATTAATTTCCTTTTTTATTTGATTAAAGTCCTATTTTCACTCCTATAGTATGTGTTTTTTTCTATCATCATATTTGAAGAAGGGGCACAACAATACAATCCTGCTCAGGACACACATTTGGCCAGCAGCAGCCCTGCACCGTGATATCAATTCGACATCTAATATTAGTCCAGACTTGATCAAGATGCTGGAACATCTCTTTACTGTCCGCTTGTTTGATTTCTTCTGTGGTTATTGGGTGAAAACAGGAAGTGAATCCCAGACTGAAACTGGTTTAATGTATGTAGGCCAAAATGTTTGATGTTCAATTTAATCAAATCAACATCATGTCAAGTTTTTGACGTCAGTTTGATCAGCATATTTTTGTTTACACGCTGAAGAAATAAATCCTGTGAAGTTTGTTTCACACTAGCTGCGGCTTTTATTTTGACAGCGTCACTGTTACGCGCTGACGTCATCCCGCAGCGTCAGAGAGTGTTTCCTGAATGCTGAGGTGTCCGTGTAGATATTTACATAGAGACGTGTCGCCTGTTTTAGAGGAGTGACAGCATGGATCGTCCGGAGACCACCTTCACTCTGGCGTATATCGTGTTCGCGCTGTGCTTCGTGTTCACGCCGAACGAGTTCCGCTCGGCCGGCTTCACGGTGCAGCACATGTTCTCTCCGTGGCTGGGCAGCGAGGACATGGGCTTCATCCAGCACCACGTCCGGAGGAGCGCCCTGACCGCGCTGCTGCACTGCTGCCTGCCGCTCGGTACTGCTCCGACACGGGCTCAGGGCCACACACACACCGCCCAACACACACCCTCCACAGCGCGGCTTCAGTAGATCTGATGAAGCTCGACTCGCTCAATCATGTCATCCGTTCAGCTCTGTTCACACCAAGAACGATTCCGATATTAGCGTCTACTCAATACTGATTGTATAAAAACACACCAGAGAGCGATGTCGTCTGTTTATTAGTGCACGCGCGCCTGCCGCTTTAACCTCTCGAGCTCGTGCTCGTCACAGCAGGAGGGATTCTGATTGGCTGTCAGTTCTGTCGTTCAACAGAGAGAGAAAAATGTTCTGGAAGTGATATATAAAATAATAATAATGATTTGTTTATGTGTGTGACCATTGACCAACGTCAGAGGACTCCTAACACTCAAATGTGACACTTAAGTATTTAAATATTTATTTAAATTAGTCTGAATTTGTGTATGTGAATGTGTTTGAAAGACACACAGTCCTCCTGACTAATGAAATATAAAGTTCAACTCTAATCTATGAGGAAGTATCTGTACTGTTTTATCATAACAACTGTGTTATTCATCTTATTTGATATGGGTAACCATTGAAAATGTCCTCATTCTGACAGTGGTGGGCCTCGTCTAAATTTAATTTAATACAGATAATCTTGACTTTAATATTTTAGTTCATTATCTTGATTCATCAATAAAATAAACACACAGTCCTCAAAATGTAGTTTAAGCAACATAAAGGCAATTTCAAGCAAACTGAGAAACATTGTAAATAAGTGTGAGATTATGGTGTAGTTAATTCTGGATACAGTGGACATGAGCGGTGTGTGTGTGTGTGTGTCTGTGGGCGGTGTGTGTGTGTGTGTGTGTGTGTGTGTGTGTGTGAGCGCTGTAGTCTCTTGTTCTGTCTTGTGCTCCTCACACTGGTGCTGTGTGCTGTCTGTGTTTCAGGATACTACGCAGGGATGTGTTTGGCCGCTCCGGAGCAGGATCTGCTGCAGGTGCACCGGGCGGCTCGGGGCTGGCAGCTCTACTTCTGCTTCTCTCTGACCGTGCTGCTGCTCGGCTGTGTTCTTGTGTTCGTCTGGTCCAGGCGCGGCTGGGAGAATCACCCCATCTGCCGGGCGCTCAGTGCTCACGCTTTACAACGCTCCAGCTGGAGAGCCGTGGCCTCGTCCATCAACACTGAGTTCCGGCGCATCGATAAGTTCTCGTCGGGCTGTCCGAGCGCCAGAGTGATCGTCACTGACTCCTGGGTGATGAAGGTCAGCACATACTCCCTGCACATCGCCCTGCAGCAGGACTGTCACCTGACCGTCACCGGCTCCACGCAGCACAGTCTGTCTCCTGAGCTCAACACACCGCTGCAGATCCTCACCATCACTGTGGCCAGCATCAACCCCCGCGTCCAGCCCTTCCTCATCAGGTGTGTGCCGTGAGATCTGTGTGTGTGCTCCGGTCGGATCTGTGTGTCCTCTGGTGCTGAGCCGTGTCTCTGTGCTTCTCTCACAGGCTGAAGTCCACGGAGTACGCAGAGCTGCAGGAGAAACTGCACGCACCCATCAGAAACGCTGCCAATGTGGTCATCCATCTGACCATGAGCGAGCTCTTCCTGGAGACCTTCAAGACGTATGTGAAGATGAACGCCGTGTACGAGTGTCCGAGTGGACAGGTGAGCCCTGGACGCTTCACTGGAAGCTACAGACTCTCTACTGACTCCCATGATGCCATTGTTAATAACAGTTATATCAATGAACTCTACATTTCACAGCATTTGTTCATCTGCTAAATGTTCCACATCAACACTTTAAAGGAATAGTTCACCCAAAATTAGGGCTGGGTACTAAACTTCGATGCCTTTATGGTATCGAACGAAAAACTTAGATACTATGAGTATTGAAAAATCATTTATATTTCAGTGCCAAATTTTGGTTCCAAAAGCAAAGCGGCGTTTTTTTTTTCTTTTTTTCTTTTGCCAAGCGGCTGTGTCTGTGTGAGCTTGTAGCATATGTGCGTGTAAGGACCTAAATTCGCCGTGATTGGCTGTCCACCACCACGTGACGTGACGGGGAGGATTTCTGAAGATACTCGCAGTCACACAACACAACTGTAGTTGTTTTGTCTCAAAACGTTTCTGTTTTACAATGACAAGGAGGTCTAAAGTGTGGCTACACTTTATAAAAGTGGATGCCGAGTCAGCAAAGTGCAACATATGCGATAAGAGTATTGCAACCAAAGCCGGTGTTAATGAAGCATTTGTTTGGATGAGTGTTTTGCCCTCCCTCCCTGTTTAGTTTGGTCTACTCCATGCGTATCTTAAAACACGCCTCCTTTCACGTCATCTAAAAAACAGAGAGAGACAGATTTATCCGGCACAGCGAATTTCTCTGAGCAGCAGGCCACTGTATACGTTCACTTAAAACATAACCGACTGTGTTTACGAGAGTACTTGCAGAGACCATTATTTTGATATAATTGTGTGTGTATGTGTTCATTCAGAAGTTACGAAACGCGAAAGATGAATTCATTCTCTGTACGCGCATTGTCTGAAATGCTCCGTTGCAAGCTCCGAACGCTCGTGAATTGTTTAAAACGCTTGAATCAGCAATATTTAGAAACAAATGCAAACGATCGGCCATGATCTGTTTCACCCCTTCAAGCGAGTGAACAACGCGAATCAAGTTAGGAGTTTTACATCACTGTTCACGACAGCCCATCGGACTGGAAAACACAATAGCCCCGGGACGTGGAGCTCTGCACCTCAGATCGATCCAGTTGGTGAAACACTGGTTTCCACACTGGTTTTGTTAAACAAAATAAATGATTATTTTAAAAGATTGACTCAAAAGAATCATCGGTTCACTAATCGGATCATGAACTTGTATTACTGAGCCAAAGATGATCTATTATTGAACATCTCGAATGAATAAATACTTCAAGTCCATCTGTAAAGCACATGAAGCTATCGTTTGAGTTTATAAACTTCTTCTATTTGATGCATGATTCGCATGGATCTGATAACTCGATGCAAAGTGTGAGTTATAGAGGAATGTTTGTGTCTTGATGAGCATGTATCGCTCACTTGGAGTCGCTAAATGAACAGCTACTGTTCTTTTTTTTTTTTACGGAGGATCAGTTGCCATACTGGTTAAAATCCCCAAACTGTTGAATTAAATATTAAATTAATAAATGACATCAAAACAGGGGCGTTTGTGTTATGATGTGGTGGGCTGCTGTGGGCCAGAAAGTCCAGGGCCACGTTTTGGTCTCAGTCCACCCCTGAATGGTGCACCCCTATCCAAAAAGCACAACCAGTTGTATTAATGATGTTATCCTGAGTGTGAAGTGTTACCAGAATTTGTTTAAGGTGAAAAAGAAAAGTTTTGTGTTTAATGTATTTGTGTTGATGTTGAAATGGATTTTAAAACATATGGTATCGAAAAAAGTATCGTTAGGAACCGGTATCGAAACTGAGGTATCGAAATTGGCACCGGATCGAAAGATTTTGAACAATACCCAGCCCTACTGAAAATTCAAGATTAGCATTGTGGATGAGTTTGTTTCTTCATCAGGTTTGTAGAGATATAGCACTGCATCAGTGTCTCATCAGTGGATGCTCTGCAGTGAATGGGTGCCGTCAGAATGAGAGTCTGATAAAAACATCACAATAATCCACAGCACTCCAGTCCATCAGTGAACATCTGGAGAAGACAAAAGATGAAACACATCCAGCATTAAGATGATTTTAACTCAAACACATAGAGTCTATAATCCATAATAACACTTCCTCCAGTGAAACAGTGTTCTGGTCTGAATCAGGAGAGAAATCTGCACAGATCAAGCAGCGTTTAAACAGATCTAAACTAATCTGTGAGAGACAACAGCAGATGCACTGTTCACTGGAGGAAGTGTTATTCTGGATTATTTTAGCAGTGGTCTGAAGTTAATGTCTTGATGGATGTGTTTCTTATAAATACACAGCTTCATTGATGGAACGGTAGTATATGTGTGAATATAAATGAAGATGAAGATGTTGTTCATTGTTGATAGTGCATGTATTAACTGATTTTTTTTTTTTAAGAAGTCTCTTCTGCTCACCAAGCCTGCATTTATTTGATCAGAAATACGGCACACGGCAGTAATATATTGTGAAACATTTATTGTGTGTGTGTGTGTGTGTGTGTGTGTGTCAGGAGCTGGAGCCGTGTATCGGCTGTATGCAGGCCCGCGCCGCTGTGAAGCTGCTGCGTCTGTGTCAGGCGGACGGCGAGGGAGAGTGTCAGCAGTGCTTCTGTCGGCCCATGTGGTGTCTCACCTGTATGGGGAAGTGGTTCGCCAGCCGTCAGGACCAGCAGACGCCGGAGACGTGGCTCAGCAGCAGGGTCCCGTGTCCCACCTGCAGGGCCAAGTTCTGCATCCTGGACGTCTGCTCCATCGAATGAGGACAGCGCCCCCTAAACTTCCGTGCCTCCAACTACAATCACATGTGAAGATGAGACTGAACCGCTACTGTGATGAAGCTACTGTGTCACATCTGATGGTAATCTCTATGAGCACCATCACGTCTCTATCCAGTAAAAGCTCTTTTATTGTCCCAGTGTCCAGCTTCAGCTTCTGCTGTCAGATCTTGTCTGATCGTGATCAAGTAATATCTCCAGATGAACTCTTACTGAACTGAGCTCAGCTTTACTTGATTCTCCATCAATCATGTTTTAGAGTCTCAGATCTGATCCTCAGGATCTTTTGAGGAGCTTTACTTTCACTGTTCCTCAGCGGAGGAGTGATCTTCACAAGCCTCCAGAACATCTCACATCTTCTGAGGAGCCTTGATTTCTCCAGCTCTCCATCACTGTGTTATATGTGCGGATCATTCACATCTCATCTCATTACTGGAGATATAGAGTGATATTCAGATCAGTTTATACCAGTATCTGCTAAGAGCTCACTGGTTTACATCACAAACAGCAGAATTTCATCACGATTTATTCATATAATATCAGAATCAGCAGCAGATTGCATATGTTAGCTCAGTTTGGACCTTGTTTTTTCTTCTATATTCTGTCTATATCAGACTGTATGAGCCACAGAAGTCTGATGGAGCAAATATGATACTCAACAAAAAACATATGCAACATTTTTGTTTGTATTTTTCTAGGGATGCAAAGATTCAATAAACTGTTCTAAATAATAAATAACTTTTTTTATATATATATTTGATGTTCAACACAATTAAATATAATATTTTTCAACACTTATGCTAAAGCTGGGATGTTTCGGGGGGACAGTCAGAGGTTAAGCGTAGCTCCTGAGTGTAAGTGTGTATTCTGGAAGATTACAGTGATGAAGCGGTCCTCTCTGTGCTGGACCCACGGTCTGAAGGCCATCATCACCGCCTCAGAACAACTGATGGAGCGAGGGAGGGATCTGTGAGGAAGATCCTGCTCTTCATCCAGCTCCTGCTGTACATAAACAACGTTTTCTGTTTTTTCTTTGAGGGAACATGAGCAGATTTATTATATTGAGCTGATCATCGAATAAACAATGTTTATGATAGAATTCAAATAGAATGACTGAGATCTTTGAGGATTTAACACTGTGTTCTTGTATTTCTGCAAATCGTGTAATAATAATAAACATTTATTTGTAAAGCACTTTTCATACATTAAATGCAACTATAAAAGTTTCAACAATGATAAAAGATAAAAAATGTAAAAACTAATACAACTTCACACCACATTGTAATACTGATGATAAGCCACTTTAAAAACATGTCTTAACCCGCTTTTTAAAAATATGAATCTTACTTCAGCTGGTAGACAATTCCTAATTTTGAGCCTTAAAACCTTAAAATCAATTCTTTGATGGACTAGTAACCAATGCAGTTCCATTAAAACCGTGGTAATATGCTCTCCTTGTGTGTTTCATTAGTTCTCTGGCTGCTGCATTGTGTATCTATTGTAACTTCATTACATTAGAGCGATCCAGATGAGAGAAGATAGAGGCATGAATCAGTTTCTGAGCATCTTCCAAAGATAAAAAAAGATGAATCTTAGCAATATGTTTCAAATTATAGAAAAAAAGGTTTTGTCACTTGATTAATAAGAGACTTAAAACTAAGCCGATGCCCAGGTTCTTAACTTCTTTTGTAGATTGTGGTGTCAAGGAACCCAACTCAGCTCATGTTTTAATATTCATTCAATTAAAAAAAAAAATAATAATAAAGAAATCAGTCAGCCTCTCTAATACAACAGTGTGTCTGAACTTGACTGAAATGTATTGTATATCATCAGCATGAAAATGATAGTTCATGTCATATTTCTGAATTATCCTGCTCAAAGAGAGGAAAATAAAACTGGCCCTATAACTGATCCTTGTGGAACACCATGTAATAGTTCATATATTGTGTGCATTATGATGTTTGTATGGAAGGTTTGTGCTGATGTTGCAGATATGAACAAAGACAAACGGAGTGGTCTGTTAGTAAAGCATTTATTTGGCTCAATTCCTTCATGTGACACACAACACACACTGTACTGTAAATGCTGTTACAGTCTAAACCTAATATGAGTATATGGTGCTTGATATAAACTGTCTATAAAACGCAGAATATTTACAGTACAGTAAATGTCAGTCAAATATCACCATTACAAAGAAAAATGCTTTGAATTAAATTTAAATTCGCTGTTGTTAAAGTGCAGTATTGACTCTTAAAGTTTGACCCAAAGTGAAAGCACAAGTACGGCAGGACATTATAATGTTAAAACAAACCCCAGTTCAGAGTTGTACATGCATCACATCTCACACACAAGCCAGACAGAGCACAGTAAGGCACGGTTGAGAATACACTCGGACACGTCCTGCTAGAGAGAAGAAAACACAGCAGAGCGTGATTAATGAACACTGAGTCCTGTGACTGAACTGAACGGAGCATCAGACTCACAGTGTTTCCTAATGGAGCACAGAAGTACATGGACACTCCTGAACACTACACAGCACAGTTCAGTGATCGCTGAGTATTAATCATGATATAGTCTGTACACAAGTGATGTGAAGCTTCACATCTTCTGACTGCAGAAAGCCTGCCCAAATATCACATTTCAATGGACCAGAGTTTGATCCATCCGTCTGATCCCGAACTCCACAACTCATTTCCAACACTTGGACTTTCTTTAACTCTTTCATGTGATCCTCTTCCACTTCCTGCTGCTTCTCTTTGCTCCATTCTTCTGGAGCGTCACGCATGTCATCTCCAGCTCGTGATGCTCACCTGAACTCCTCAGTCATGATATTTGACAGTCACTCAGCTGGCTGTTAGGATTGGTTTCACCGTGTACCAGCCATGGTTATTATTATACAATAACATAATTAAGGACTAAATATTAAGTCCTTTTAGCCAGATTTGACATGGGAATAATATGATACAATTAAAATATAAAACATGATTCAAGCTCAGAACGAGACAAAAGCTGACACTGTCAGACAAAGCAATATATCAGTTACTTTACATGTATTAACTCAAACATATTTATCACCTCTATTAAAACTGTTTCCATGTTAATACAGAAAACTGAGAAGAACATGGAGTCTGCATCAACAGATGGTTGGATATGTGATGTGACTGTAGTCTGATGAAGACGATCACCAGCTGAAGAGAGAGCTCTGTCCCAACGTCATGAAGTAGATCTGACTGCATCCGCCGGACTGCACCGACGCGAAAAACACCTGCTCACACACACACACACACACACACACACACACACACACACACACACACACACACACACATGATATCATCGGAACATGATCAGAATCTGCAGATAAAGGGTTAAAGCGTAAACTCTGTCATCGGCCTGATACGAGAGATGAATATCTCACACGTGCTCGGTGTGTGAGTTATAAGATCACGTCAGCAGTGTGCTCATTCTCGAAGTCACTGGTTTGGATCATTTATTTAGAGAATGCACTACAGAGCAGTCACTAGTGCGTGCAGCATCAGCATCCCCGCGTCCGAATGCCTTGATTTCATTAGGGGGCGCTGTTGGCCTACTTGTACTAAAGTTACAATTAGGCTTGTGTTTCTGATTTTATAAAGCAGGAACTAATGTCATAAAATCATGAGTCTGTTTTGATTTAAAGGCCAGAAGCTATAGCTTACATTATTAAACATCACAAACATGATACTTGGACATTAAATAATTATATATACATACAGATTTATTCATTAATGTATGATTTTTTTAAGACTGATTATGAAAACTGAAATACAGGGAGCTCTAAAAGATTGTTCTACATTTTTAAAGCTTTTTTTTGCTTTAGACTATTAAAGTTAAATCTACCGATAAAATGTTAAGCTTTCAACTGCATCTGTCTAAAAATATTAATACTAATACATAAAACAGCTGAGATTGATTTTATTATGGTTATTTTAAAAGCTTTCAATGCAAATATGTTTTTTTTGTTTTTTGTTTTTTTGCTCAAAATTGAAAATTTGTAAGACTTTATGTTGTTTCCAAACAAAAGGAAATATATATCAATATAAGCATTGTTTATCATCCAAAATGGTTTGAAAAATATGGGCATATCGGATATCGGCAAAAATCCGATATCATGCATCCCTAATGTCCCGCATTTCTAAATGTGCTACAACACAAGCACATGGAGATGTTTTCTTACTTTATCGTTTCTCTCACACAGGAACTTGAGCTTCTGGGTCTTCTTGTGCATGAAGACCCCCTCCAGACTGCCCGAGGTGGCCGATCTCAGCTCGATGGCCTTCTCTCCCCATCCCATCACCTGATTCGACTGAAGATAAGCTGCAGATCAACAACATCATCACATCATCAGAGCCATGAATAACCACCGCCAGCTGATTCAGTCCAGTGAAGCTCAGGTGATCTGGAACAAACTGTGTTTCCTATCGTAGCTGATCAACATCACTGAGAGGGATCAGAGAAAAGCCCTCTTCATCATTAATCAGTTTCTACATGAGTCATGGTTCATGGTGCTATGTTATCAGAGGTTTGGCGTTTGTTTTGGAACTGGTTTTTGATTGAAAAAAAAACATTATTGGTGGATAACAATTGACAACAATTGTAGGAAAGTTAAAAAAAAGAAAGAAAGAAAGAAAGAAAGAAAGAAAGAAAGAAAGAAAGAAAGAAAGAAAGAAAGAAAGAAAGAAAGAAAAAGGAATAATCTACAAGATAACATCTTGTAGATTAGGAAACATTAGGAAACATCAAGATGACAGTCAGTGACACTTCAGACAGCAGTTATTTTGTCTAGTCCTAAACTAAACTGCTTTTAGTTCATCAACAGCAGATCCTGATGTGCTAGTGCTGTCCGGCTCCACCAATCTGGCCAACATGGACTCCACCAACAACTTCAGCGTTAAAAGTAAGTAACTTCTGATTCATTCATTCATCAGTGTATTCAGTCTTTAAGAACGACGCTGGCTTTTCTCCTCACAGATCTGCTGCTATGTAGGAACTGAGATGACTCATCCATCCAAATTACGTTTTCCCTTTTTCGCATTTAGAATCTCATGCACATCAGTCATTACAAGGACTTCTTTAACATGAGCGCACCTCTACAGTACAGGAGAAATATAGCTCACGACCAGAACACAATCAGCTACACATGAGAATCAAACAATGAGGAGAAGATTCATACTCCATTATGCATGGATAATCACTGCACGTCCGTCTTGTGCATCATATACATCTCTGTGTGTGTGTGTGTGTGTGTGTGTGTGTGTGTGGAGCTCACCCACGGAGGCGGGCATCTCCCCCCACTGCAGCACCGTCTCCCTGGTGATGTGGCCATAGGTGTCGATATAGACGCCCTCGTCCTCGTAACACAGCAACAGCTCCATCCCACTGCTGCTGGGGAGGATGATGATGGCATGCGGCCGGATCACACCGCCGATCTGAAACACAGACACCGCGTTATAGAGAAGTACATTTTCTTGTCACAGCACATAATACTGCAGGTCACCTGATCGTTACATGAAAGTATATTTCACATTTAAAAGAAATCAATGTAAATTTTTTTTTTTTTTTTTTACAGAAGCACATATATCAACATTTTAGAGAAGCAAACTTTGGATATAAAAAGAGTGGACAGCACAAATAACATACAGTTGCATCGATAAGGTTGTAATTTCAAGCTAAGATGCACCCCTGGTGAAACAAACTACTTATTTTTTCTTATATACCAAATTATCGTTTATAAATTAATGTGTTCTATTCAAGAAAAACTATCTGGAAGATAGACAAGCAAAATGAAACCCATATCAAATTCATATCACAAGAAATTTAATATAAAGCCAAATCATACATTGTATCTCAAAATATAAATAAATTAATGTACACAGTATGTCAATATCAGAGTTTTGTGTAGTGGGGCAGTCCTATGTCCAGTGACTCAGGTGGTCCCAGGTCTGGTGGTCCTACAGTTGGTCCTTTATACTGTATTTTTATGGTTTGAATGATTGTTTTGGTCCGTGTAAAGGTCATGGCTCTCCTCTGACATTCTGAATGCTCCTGATGTGTGTGGACTAACTTGTATGGGTCAAATGCAGAGGACAAATTCCAGGTATGAGTAATAATACTTGGCCTTCATGTCACTTCACTTCATAAAATGGCACGGCCGCTATCGTCCACTTCTGGGTTGTGCTGCATGTTTCTCTAGGGGTGGCATATCCAGGGGGTCACATACTTTGGGATTCAGACAAAATGTTTTTTTTTTATTTTATTTTTTACCAACTGGGTGTTATTATACTTGTTAGGGGCTCCTTTATCTTTAATGCCTGCCTCAGTTCGGCGGGTCGTGGAGCTGATCAGTCTGTGGCTCTGCTGAGTCGGTCTGAAGCACAGGTTTCTTCAGCTCATCTGCAGTGTCTGGTCTCTTGTTTCTCTTCTTCCTCTTGATAATAGCTCACAGATTCTCTCTGGGGTTCAGGTCTGGTGAGTTTACTGGTCAGTCAAGCACAACACCATGGTCTTCTTTAACTGTCAGGTCAGCAGTCTTCCCCATCATTGTGAGACCATTAAAGACTCAGGAAACCTCTGCAGGTGTTTTGAGTTGATCAGCGTTTGGCTTGTCACCATATTCTGATTTGTTGAGATGAACTGGTGGGGTTTTGTTAAATGTGAGCCAAAATCATCACAGTTAAAAGAACCAAAGCCTTAAACTACTTCAGTCTGTGTGCACTGAATTAATTTAATACACGAGTTTCACAATTTGAGTTGAATCACTGAAATAAAGAACTTTTCCACAACATTATAATTCATCGAGATGCACCTGTATAGGTAAAAAGCACCACTATATGATAAATGAAAGGAACATTTGGGATTATTGTTGTCTACACCTATATCCATCTTTCACCTCCTTAATGGACTACCCTAAGGGACATCTGATTTGATATGTAAATGTATCAATCTCAAATGCTGACCGTGTGGACAAAGTCAAGGATGAGCCACGGAGAGGTTTTAAGCGTAATGCCATGCAATCGCTATGGTGGTCTAGATCAAATAAAGAAGACATAGACACTAAGCCTCAGGGTTAGAGTTAAGAATATTGTACTTGATGGTTGCCAGAGCAGTGCTTCTGTGTATTTGAAAGGTTTTTAATGAACTGTTGTGTGGGTGCTTTCTTTCCACCCCCAGGCATCTATGATACTTCTTCTGGTCTCTAGATAAGGTACAGACATCTGATTTTTTATTTTTCATCCGCCAGGTGACAATCATGAGTTCGAACAACATTCACATACATCTCATTAACAAGCCACATGATTTGAGATATCATTCTTGTCAGAAGTATTAATTAGTGTTAGATATGCACGATATTATCAGATTTGGCCACTGAAGGCTTAAAATGTAAGATCCACTGTTTTGGTTAATGTAATTAACAATGCACGTACAGTATAGTGTGACGAGTGTGCGATCGAGTCAACAGTCACTAGTGCAGTAGCATCAGCAGCAGCAGCCTCCCCGGGTCCTAATGCCTGCGTTTCATTAGGGGGCGCTGTTTGGTCTACTTGTGCTCCTTACAAGGAGCTCTGAAAGATTTTCTGAATTTTTACAGCTCTTTTGCTTTACAAATGTTACATCTACAAATAAAATGACAGAAATCAAAATAATTAATTTAAAAACACTCTGCACTGGAAAGTGCATCGGTTATCAACTAAAATGAGTTGAAAAGTATCAGCATATCGGATATCGTGCATCCCTAACTAGTGTTAAGGGCTTGTTCAAATCAGTATGTAAGAGCAATAGTAACAACTGCAATATGTCATTATTTTAGTGTTCAAGTCCTGATCACGCATCACTAATTACGTAAATGCACTAATCGTGTCTGTTTATTCAGTTACAGCGAGGGTAAACACATTTTAATATCAAAACTTGTATGCATCACTATTCGTTAAGCTAATATACAACATTTTCCTAACCATCTTTTGGATGCATGTCTCCCAAGCTCACGACGGCAAAGCATTAGAGTAGATCTTCTCAGTGGTTTGTCATTAACACAATCGCATGCCTCCCACTGTACTTGCCTGACTCAGAAATACCGTCCCTCTGTAGAGCCGCCACAATCCTGAGCATCAGCACGGGCATCCAGAGCTGCAGAGCGATCCTTATCCTCTGCCGCGGGATTCTCATGAGCACCAGCCGCGCAAACACGCCGACGCTAACAGAGCGAGTGTGTCCAAGCACGAGAGACAGAGTCACACCACACAAAGAGCAGCTTGAGCGCAATACAGAGTTTGTTAATGACTGTGTGCAATCAAAGACAACAACTGTGTGAAAGATGACAAAATGCAATGCATGTGTGTGTGAGAGAGAATGTAGAAAAGTGACAGAACGGATGAATGAGAGAGGAATGGATGAGAAGATGTTGGTATGGAAAGCTAGTTCTCCAGTTCTGTTCTCACCGCTAGTTCACTCTAAATTGATCCGCTGCACGTTATCAGAAAAAAACGGTCAAATAACAGGTCGTTTCAATGGGCTTCTGCTCTGGGGTTATTTCTGGACACAGATCAGTTTGGAGAAACTAGCACACAGCCAGATTGTGAGGATGAAGAGGTCTGTAAGATGTGTGCCGTGGGTGAACACCACACTCTTCATCTTCCTCTCTGTGTGGGAGTCTGGGCAAACACAGCTCTACAGCACCACACACACACCGTCCGTGTTTATACCAGCTCTACAGTCGAGTGTCTGACAGAAAAAGGTGCATTCTTCTGTTTAAAGGTGAATCTAATGAAACAACGGATCAATCTTTAACCCCACAGTCAAAATCATTTGGATTCCTTGTGAGAAAAGGTGCAACAAATCTATATGTGATGATTTTGAGATGTTCCAGCTTGATAGCCTGGTTTCTCTCAAGGTGTTTTCTTCATTTCAGATGAGAACAAAACTTGCACTGAATTTAGCTGGACATTGACACTATTGACCTTTTCAATATTGGATGAATTTTGCAACATCAAGAGAGGTGTTGATCTAAATATCGACTGAAACATCTGCTCAAAATGATAACTGTTGCATTTCTTGTCATTAAGATCATGTTTCAGAATAATGGGATCCCCTGACACTAAGTAACACTGAACATGAACCAAGCACTGCTTCTGTGCTCCCAAATGATGATGATAAATGAGTTAATGAACAAATGGTTCAGCAAGGTTTCTTTAGGATATGAGACTGGTGTGAATTTTGTGAAGAGTTCTGATTAAATGACATCAGTGCTCTGAAATTAGTGCCAAAGTCACTGTAAACAAACTGAATCAGTCTACCAATAAAATATAGCACACAAAAAACTATAATTTCTATAAAAGGTGGCAGATATACATTGCTTCACCATCAGTGTAGTCAGCACTGGATCACATATCATAACAGCGGATTATTGCCAGGTTTACTAGCATGCTAGCACATCCCAAAAATGTCCCATGCAGATAGTGAATGCTCGTGTAAATGTACACACAGATGATGACCGATCAAACTTGCAACAGTAGAGAATTATTCACAATGTTACAGCTGTACTTCACTTGTTAAACTAGAGTTTGCAGGTTTTATTGATGTGAAATGTGGCAGAAATGTGAAGAATACTCACATGACTGGGCAGGTAGAGGTCGAAGGGCGTCCCTGAATCCACATCGATAGCATGAAACCCTGAGTGAGAGCCATAGATGACCTTTAACCTCTGTCCGTTCTCCACCGTCAGGTCGACTGAGAGGGGCTTCTGGGGCAGCGAGCTGAACGACTGACACATGCACAACAACTCGGTTAGTCTTTTTATAATCATTTATAAACTTTATAATCATGTTTTCTCTGTGGTGTATCAAGACACTGGAGGTTTTCTGTCAGCCACATACTTTAACCACACACACCCAAACATGTTCTAGAGCAGTTCATTTGTGACGTGTGAATGGAACCACACACACACACACACACACACACAATTCTGAAATATAACATTAACATAAAAACCCCACAAAATTAAATAATGCAATATAATACAGAAACAACTTGTTATATGTAATATTATAATAAAAAATTAATTATGCATAATTACATGCAATTATATTTTTTATATCATTTACAATTTACAGTTTATGTAGTTTACAATTGTGCAATTTTCAGAGGTTATGTATATACACACATGTCAGTTATAACGGACAATATTTATTGTTCATACGTTATGAAGGTTTTAATTGTTCAGGCTGAATATACCCTGCGGGGAAAAAACCAAAGCTCTTCTTGTCCCTGGCTGTTCTGGTGCTGCTACTGTGCATTAGTTTGTATACAGAGAGAAGAGCAGTGGGGAGAGCACACATGGCCTTTAGTGACGCTCCTCAGACCACATCATTGGCTGAAAACTGTTTTTTTCAGCTTTTCAGAGAAGTTTTTTTAGTAACTGGTGGGGATGCACATATCCTCACAGAAACTGATATATGAAGTTACAGTCTCTGTGAGCTCATCCAGATCGTACATTCTCGCCTGAAATACTTTTAAAATTACATTTCATGACACAATAACAGTAATATTCTGAAAATGATCCGAATAAATGGTGGTTGAACTCTTGAACAATGCTGCGTGAACTCAACCAATCAGAATGTTTAGCGCCCAAGTCCCGCCCCCGAAAGTTCCGGAACTTTGAAAAAGTACCACCTCGCCAGCAGGGACTTTCTGAGGGGCATTTTTTTAACCCAGAACTTTATTTAGTTCCTGGTTCCTGCGGTGGAAACACACAGAGTACCAGCCCAAAGTCCCTAGTTCCTGGGTAAAGTTCATACATACATTTTACTTCAGTCCTTCTGAAATAAACACCAGTGACCAACTCTTTACACAAATTATGATCACGGGGCAGATTATTGATTTCTTGATTGCACCTTTAATCAATATGCCTAAAGATGAAATAAAATAAAATCTCTACTAATATAAAAGACTTACTTTAAAAGCCATGAACTTGTGATATGGTTTGGGAGCCCAGGCGTAGACCTCCACAGCGCTCCTCAGAGCGATGACCAGGAACTTGATCTTCTCAAAGCGAACTGAAATCATCAGCACGACGTTAGTGTGAGTAAAAGATCATGAGTGATGGCGATGACACTGAACTCTGAATCAGCGCTCTTATCGAGTGTCATTCAGCATGCTAGATCAGTTTAGTAATGCTCTCTCCTCCGGTGAGATGGACTGAGTTCACCAGGTGTTTCCATGCAGTGTATGATAATAAATCTCACTCTTTAGAATTATAATGTCTCGTAGGTTTTTAATGGCCTACCTTGAATGTCTAAAGCTGCTTGAGATGTTTGTTGGCAAATACGTGACTTGTCTTGTTCTGGACTCACCTACTTTATAGCTCAAACACCCCTCCAGTTCCCCCACGGAGGTCCAGCCCTGTTTCTTCTCCACCTCGGGGTCATTATGCAGGATCTTATTCCTCAGCCAGGACAGATAGTACAGCCGCAGCTTGTGTTTCTTACCTTTCCACAAGAAAGCATGAAGAGATGACACACACACACACACACAAACTGGTTAAAAGCTTGCAATAATTCAGATTTACAAATGGATATAATACTGTGTTTCCATGAACTTCGTAAGAGATGACAAGGCAATCATAGTCGGTATGACATACATTTCCATTCTGAGTGTGCTTTCATGACAGATTATCTCTTCATTAACACTAAGAAGTGCACAGTATTGTTGCTTGTGCAGTATCATGTTTGAGAACAATGAGTAATGATATGAGTTAAGCTTTAAGGGAACGGTATCATGTAAATAATGTGTGTGTGTGTGTGTGTGTGTGTGTGTGGTTAGCTGGCTGAGTAATATTGTGAGTTTTGTTTTATTATTATTTTACTTTATTGCCTTTGTTGCAAGTTATTTAAAACATTTTCCCTGAAGTCATTCATTTATAGCCTGGTTTTATGGTCTTCTGAACACACCAGATTATAGTGATAACTGATCCAGGTGCTCATCAGCTTCCTCTGTCAGTGCAGTGGTCAGTTCTTCATGTGCAGTGTGTGCAGTGTGTACCTGATATAGTGATGAGCACGTTCAGCCCCTCCAGCACGTCCATCTGCTGGAAGCGTCTGCGGCTGATGAGAGAGTAAACCTTACCCTGACCACTGCGGTCCAGCAGCCACAGACCACTCTCAGTGCCCACCAGCAGATTCACTCCTACACACACACACACACACACACACAGAGCAAAGACAGTGATGTACAGCGATTCAAGTTCACAAGCTTCTTCAAACAACAGAAGAACACAGAACAGAAACAGCACGTGTAGAGAATCATTATCAAGTGAAGCACTACATGGATGGGATTAGAACAGACTGAGTACAGTCCGTCATGTCTTTTCTCACTTATACATGAGATATAATAACAAATAATCAGAGCAATGGAGAAGGGTCTGGCTGCAGACTCAGACACTTCCACTTCCGCTAGTGACATCACTCGCAGTCTTTATGTTATATTTAATATTTTGTTCTATTTATTGGTTATTTTTTGTTTGAATCTATCAACATTTTACAACAGCAGCAAGGTGGTGAAGACAAGAAATAATAAACAAAATAAACAAAATTACAATCTTCACTTGCACTTTCAGCTACCTGTGACATCACTAGCACTTGACACGAATCGTGCATTGCCATGGAGACAAGGCGCTCACATGGAGTACTATAACTCTGCGTGTTGAATTTATTCTGTACGTTATAGTACTAAATTAGCTTTAATCGTTTAATCACCACCCCAGCGTCTTGTCTCCATGGCAACACACGATTTGTGTCAAGTGCTAGTGATGTCGCAGGTAGCTGAAAGTGCAAGTGAAGATTGTAATTTTGTTTATTATTTCTTGTCTTCACCACCTGGATGCTGTTGTAAAATGTTGAGAGATTCAAACCAATAAATAGAACAAAATATAAAATATAAAATAAAGACTGCAAGTGATGTCACTAGCGGAAGTGTCTGAGAATCTGCAGCCTGTGGAGCTGTGACTGTGATTTAATCATGTTAAAACCAGGTAGTTCCCTTTCAAGGGAACTTCGAACTGCGTCCTCTAGGGGTCGCTATGGGGAACACCTCGTCGTGACCCGTGTCTGAAGGATAGATTGAAAAAATATTTTCTTTAATCCTTAACGCACATCCAGGTCTGAGCCCGCACAACATAGGGGTCTTGGTCCGTCTTGGTCTGAGGATCAGAGACTGACACTGAAGGCTAGTGTCGTGGCTCGTGCTCCTCCCACACCTGCGGGTAGGTGTAGGAGGAATCGCGGATCAAAGGAAGATTGAGGGAGGCGATCCAGAGCGATACTTGAGTATCTACTCACTCCCTTTGGGAGTTTTCCATCTGCCCTTATCTTCCCCTTCCTAATTTCCCTATAACTACCAGCTCTCTGGGAACCTCCTGCATTACAGTCTTGTCTTGAGTGGGGCTCTGCACAGGAACCAGGGTGGGTGAGTATGATTCTTTGCAGTGTTCTTCCAGGCTGGACCAGGTCTTTGACTTGCAGTGCTTCCGCACTCGTCGATATTATGTCCAGCTGGTATGATAGCCCTGATTCTGGCTTCATGCTTCCTGGATCATGCAACCAGGTGGTAGGCTTCTGCGGGAGCCTTCTTGATCATCAGGCATCCAGCATGGCACTGCAGGCATTTCTTGGATGTCTGGCCATGTCGCCCAGAGGGACCTCCTGGTCATCTGGAAATCCCTTCTCGCATATGCATCGAGCGGGAAGTATAAGTGGCATTTCTGAGAATCTTCTTGTGTAATGCTGTGTGATGCTTGGGTAGTTTTATGTTCAGAACCTAAGCTCTGTGTACTTCTGAAATCCACATAGTAGTAAGTGTGCACATTGAACACTTTGCGCACTTTCTAAAAATCCAAATAGGTGGTAAGTATGAACACAAGACTCTGCGCACTTTCAGAAATCCTGCACAGTTAGGGTTACAAACTCAGCTTCGTTCCCTTTCTCCGAGTTGGTTAGATCCAGGTAACTTAGGCTCCACTCAACCAGTGTGTCTTTAGTAACACACTTTCAAGCATCAATCCCCCCATTATTGTAAAACTAAGGATGTCTGGCCTGGTCGCCCTGAGGGGCTCCATGGTCATCTGGATATCCCTTCTTGCTGATGCCTTGAGCGGGAAGTGTAGGTAGCATTTGCAAGAATATTCTTATATAATGCTGTCTCAGGCAGTGCTCCCCTTGCATCAGAGGATTGTATTTGATTGTATTTGCCTCTCCAGTGTGATCGGCACCTCTGCAATGTTTAGGAAGGTTTAAGTACACACACTAAGCTCTGTGTACTTTCTGAGTCCATACGGTGGTAAGTGTGCACGTTGAACACTTTGTGCACTTTCTAAAATCCACATAAGTGGTACGGTAAGTGTGCACACAAGACACTTTCTAAAATCGGTACACTAAGGATTATGCGCTCAGCTTCATTCCCTTTCTTTGAGTTGGTTAGACCTTGGTTCCTTGTGCTCCACTCAACCAGTATGTCTTTATTTATACACATCAAGCATCGCTTCCCTCAACATGCAGGGCTATTGTGAGCCTGGCGATTCCCCTTAAGCGCCCGAGTTCTCTCCCCTTCTGAGGAGTTGAATTCCTCGCTCCGTAGGCTGTTCTCGTGGTAGTTTAGCAGCGCTCCCCTTTACCAAATAAGGTTTCCTATGAGCGGGCTACTCTCTTCCTAAATTCTGAGTTCTCCTCTCAAGTGAGAGTTGAGCTTCTGTTTGTCCCAGAGCACCTGGCAACCAGCAGCATCAAATAATATAGGCCTTCCTTCACCTCTCTGATGCATTTTGGCTAGCTTGCAGTACACTTACCCTTCTGATTCTCATCCTCAGGTTGTTGGTCAAGCCCTCTCTCATTGAGTGTTGGGTCTGTACTCCTTCAGCTAGGTAGCCTACTGCTGGTCGTTCCAACATTGAAACATACTGCAGGATGAGCCCCCTCTCTCAGGTTTTGGGTTGTGCTCCCTCAGCTAAGTAAATTTCTGTTAGCCGCTCGAGGATTATCACCATAGATCGAGTTGATGACTCGAACATATTGTTTTGGGATGCACCATTTCCTTGTATATGCTGCTCTTTCAGAGTGCCACAAAAGCCCCCTCAGAAAAAAAGTATCTAAAAATCCTCCACCTATGTGTCCTTGGATACCTATCTAAACAGGGGGTTGCTACTGTTGAGACAGTTCCTTCAGCGAGCTTATGCAAGAGAAAGCGGTAGCCCCTGTGTGACAGGCAAGACTTAGTTAAAATTCTAGGTTCTTTGCAGAATCCCTTTAAAGAAATCTTTCTTGGTTCCAAGCCTTGAGCTCTACAATAAAGCG
>NC_068384.1:21488236-21516286 GCF_023724105.1 Carassius gibelio | reverse complement strand
TGCAGCAGGAAACGGGGGATGGGGGGCCTCAGATGTCTGCCTTTGAAGCTAGAGATTAGAAATATTATTTTATTTTAGACATTAATTTAAAATCCTTTCAAAGCCCCAGCCAGCCCTCAATTATTTTCACAAGCAGAAGACACCTGAAGATGAATATGGAACTAATGACAGCAAACAAGTTGGGGAGGGAGTAGGGAACAGGCAGGCTTTATGCATAAAAATTCCTTTGCAGTGACTAATGGTGCCCCCTGTGACTCACAAGACCACCAGGAGGAGATTCATGGAAAATCTTATCAACAGTTACAGAAAATGATGGATTGCAGGTTGTAAATGGGGTATTTGTAGGTCCTCATCACCCTTAGATACAAAACAAACTGTAATAAAAAAAGTGTAATATCATGATGACTCAATCAGTCATCATGAACATACAAATCACAAACCCCATTTGGTATTACAGAAACGCCACCCATATATGGTTCATGATTTGTTGAATTTAACTGATTGCGTCATCATGAACTTAGGGGACAGAGGTGTATTTTGGTGGCATTTGTTGGCAATGTTGTGTAGATGAGGTAAATGAAGAAAGATTTCAGTTCCCTACACTCTTTGCCCATGATGCACAATTTAGGCTACAATTTCAAATATATATATATATATATATATAATAAAACATACAACCATTGTTGCTGGTATGATTCAATAAGGTATAAGGTTGACTGAAATACAGAGCAAATGATCTGATGGCCAAAGATTTTCAGACAAGAACATTTCAGAAATAATATGTTGGTTACATACATTTTAGAATGATGATTTCAAAGGATTTAATTAAGTAAAGGACATAAATCAACTTCCTCACAAATATTGATATATATATATATAATAAATATAAACAAATATTGCATCATAGTTTTTTTGTAGCTCATGCATATTTCAACATTTTTATGTACAAGTTTATTTATTTATTTAGTTACCAAAATATTGGCTAATGTACTAAATATTTGGCAATGACAAAAGCAACTTTAAAAATATTAACATATTTGTACATTCGCATGTTGCTAAAAAGTTATTAATCAGATACACAGAATAACTTGAAAATCTAGTTTTATAAATTGAAGTTTCAACTGGACAAAACAGACCTGGGAATGGAATATTTATATAAAGCTTCTGAATGCCCTGGGAAAGTTAGGTCATGCTTAAAATGTCTGAATGTCATTGCATTAGGCAACAAAATGTCAAAACAAGTGGCATTAGCAAAGAGATTTTGTTAGATTTTTTTTTTCAGAACTATCTTATCATTTCAGAGTCGTTTTCTTGCAGTGACTTTTAACCAAATGCAGTCAAGTGGAATGTTTGTCTATTGTGGAATTAGTTCCCCTCAATCTCACACAGGTGTAGTAATTATGAAGTTAATTATAAATACGTTCTGAAAGTGGTGCTTCAAATGGCCGAATTCATACTTCTGAGTTTCAGTCTGGCAGCTGGTGTGCGCATATATAAATAAAAGCAGGAGGAAGGTAAAGTTACTGACAGATAGAAGCTAGAGTACTCCTGCCATTTTAATGTGCCTTATAATTTAAATGTAGCTTAATTACATTACATCAATTGGAATAATTATGACATTCACATTATGTTTTACCTAATGATTATATTCAGCAGATAGCTGAACTGATGAAACAATGCCATTAAAATGTCAACGCAATTTAATTGACTACTTAATTTATTTTATGGCAGAACAATAGCACCCAATCCTTTGTGAATGATTACGAGGAGAACAATGATTTTACTGTATGTAAAGTGAACTGAAAAACTGATATATATATATATATATATATATATATATATATATATATATATATATATATATATATATATATATATATATATATATATATATATATATATATTATTTATTATTAATATGCTACTATATTTGGCATTATATAGTAAAGATAGACTGGTGTGCTGTGTAGATGCTTGTTATAGTTTTCTTAGAAGGAATATGTGGTAAATAATTTCTGTTATGCAGTTCCTTTTATTTCTCCATGATATGTCTTAATATATTGTATGAGTGGATTATTATAAAACACAATTATTGATGATGTAAGTTATATTCAGTACAGGTCAGTCTTCAACTTTGCTGTAAAGCAATCATAGTTGGTCCCAAGGTATGAGGGGTATTTACCAATGCATGTCTCCATTCACCAACCATCCAATTGTTAATTGAATTGATCGACCAGTAAATCCGTGGAGACCTCTCACTTATTGGACTAATTAGTATTGAACTCTGAATTAAAAGGGCGTCATCCCTCAAAATGTCTCCTTCTGCTCACAGATCGGCTGTGGTTTCTGAATCAGACACAGAATTAGGCTAAACTGTGGCATTTGCTCAGATATGCTCTCTTTTGTTCACACTGCACATCAAAAAAAAAAAAAAAATGTAGCAGAAAGGTCAATATCACGCTGTGGATGACAACTGCTCTAATTCTTTAGTTCTGGTGCCCACATGGTGATAGCTGTGTAATATCATACACGACTTTGTGTTCTGAGAGGAGAAATTTTGAGTGAGTTTAAATGAGCAGCAGTCGGATTGGTGATGTCAGCAGACGGTCACATTGCCCATAATTGCGGAGTGCTAATGAGAGTGTAATTTAATGACCCACGTAATGGCTCACAATATCATGTCTGCGATCAACCACTGATTTGAACTGTTCAAATCGCTTCGATGAGGAAAATATACTAGCATTTAATTAACGTCGCAGATCAGTAAATGCTCGCATTACACCGGATCTCAATGAGCCAACATAAGCGGGACAACTGCACCTGTTGGGATTCTTTTTATTTATTTTTTTTTTTTTTACTGAGCTAGTGAGATGAAATCATTGGTTGAAACCTGTCATAGCTCCTTGTGTGGTTTCTTCACTTCAGTGATGTGTTAAATTTAATCATATGTGTCACGATCACTCAGGACTCACTCTGCATTTTGGATTTCTGTTCCCATTTCCCATATTCCTGTGCTTAGGGCTAATAACCACCAGGTGTTCCCCATTACCACTCCCCTATATAGACTGTGTTTGGACTCTCTAATTGTGCGAAGTTCTGTCTGGCATTTCCCAGCGTTTTTCCTGTGTTTGTTCCTTCCGTGTCTGATCTTGGATTGCCTATACCGACTGCTGTCTGCCCTGACCTCTGCTTGTTACTGTTACTGATTCTGGATATCCCTGACATACTTGACTCTGTGCTCAAGAACACAGAAGAGTTCAGTGAATTGTTATAACACATCCATTTCACATTCATTCATTCATTCATTCATTCATTCATTCATTCATTCATTCATTCATTCATTCATTCATTCATTCATTCATTCATTCATTCCCTCTTTAAATAACTTTTTGTGAAATAGAAAGGTTCTATGGAGGTTTTAGGTTCATTGTTTGTGTATGTGTATGGTAATTTTGGGATTATATGTGAGTTATGAGTATATGAGTTATGAAACAAATTATTATATGACCCCCAATGATAAAACCATGATGATCAATTTCATTGTTGATCATATGATCATATTTTACACAATCATGATACTTCCTCAGCTGTGGCATAATTTCCAATGAGGCTGTGTCAAAAACTTTAAAAAAAAAAAAAAAGAAAATTGATATATATATATATATATATATATATATATATATATATATATATATATATATATATATATATATATATATATATATATATATATATATGTGTTTCTTTAAGATATAGTAGGCTACATAAAATGCAAAATATGTAATTACTGACATTTTATTCCAAAAATATTTCCACATCAAAATGAATAGTGGAATGATATGTGCTGGAAATTATACTTATTGTGGTAGTTAAATTAAATTAAATTAAATTAAATTAAATTAAATTAAATTAAATTAAATTAAATTAAATTAAATTAAATTAAATTACATTTTCAAGGCCAAAACTGTCCATAGCTGAAGGAAGACCAAAGTGTTTTATATTAATATTTATTTTGCCCTCAGATGAAAGCTCATACTTCACACTGAGTGTAAGCTCTGCTGTATCTCTCAGTGGACCCAGATCCTTACGGAGATCTTTATCTGTTGTTAGGCTCTGAACAAAGAAACAGTTGCTGTATAACGGCAATTAATTTTGCTATGGTAATGTGAGCAGCACCTGTGCACATGAGGAATTAGCTAACAAAATATTGTAAAAGTGCAGCCAATTAAGGCCCGCTCCCATACTTTCTTTGAACTTAGCGGGTGAAATGAAAATCCATTTCATTAAGCAAAAAGCTGCAGTTTATGAGTGCCATAAATAAGTGTGCATTAGTTTCAAAGGTAACAATAGTTCACTTTAGCTTGGATCAAAGTCTGCAAATGCATTATTTGAAGAGACGATGGGAAACGAGGAGGACCATGGGGGTTTTTGACAACATCTTATTGATGCTGGTTTGTCATTTTAATGCAAGATGTGTTTATCCCTGCAGGCCTTCAGAAGGAAATTACCCATGCTTGAGGGAGTTCCTCTTGCACATCTGCATTTCCTCCAAATTGTTTCTAAAGATGGGATACCTGAGCACTTGTGAACATTCACTTTACATCCTGTGGTCCTGCTGAGGTGAGGACGCTGACCTCCATTCTGCTGCTAATCAGGTGCTGGTTAAAGATTTGTTAAGGAGTGAGCTGTGAGGTTCAGGCAGTGAGTTATCAGGGAGCTTCAAAGGAAACTGCTCACATGTTCTCCAAAGTTAGTGGAATGATGGTTGAGCTGCAGCCTCATGAATTGCAAAAGCAAAGTACAAAACCCCTTCAGAATCTTCTGAATCTCTGCTTTGAATTCACTTGGAGAAACACCCCACCATCCCATTTCATTTTGAGAACAATCAGTCGTGCTGTGCTCTGACACTGTGACTCGTTTAGCATAGTTTTAAAGGCTTTTAATGGCAATTGTTTTTAATTAATGTTGTAAGTCAGTTCAACCCACTCTAATATATCAAGCACCAGAAATATTACCCTCTGATGCTGATGAATTATCTCTTTCATAATGAAACCTGAGGATTTTTTCCTCATCTAGTCATAGAAAAAGTTGCACTAAAAGTGTTTTACATTACGGTTTGTATGTCGTTCTCTCTCTCTCTCTGTACATATATCTCTCTCTATACACACACACACACACACACACACGTTTGTTTTTGTTAAAAGTGGGGACATCCCATAGGCATAATGGTTTTTATACTGTACAAACTGTATATTCTATGGCCCTACACCAACCATACACCTAACCCTAACCCTCACAGGAAACTTTGTGCATTTTTTTCTTTCTAAAAAAAAAAAAAACAAACAAAAAAAAACTAATTCTGTTTGGTTTATAAGCGTTTTGAAAAATGGGGATATGGGTTATGTCCTCATAAGTCACACTCTCCTTGTAATACCTGTGTCATACCCATGTCATTATACAAAGTTGTGTCCTGATGTGTTGCAAAAACAAGAGCACACTCTCTCTCTCTCTCTCTCTCTCTCTCTCTCTCTCTCTCTCTTTCCAGCTATACACAATTTTTCCCTACTTTGTTTTGCGCCAAAGAATACCTATTGGCCGTGGTAAAAGCACTATAGTAGAGAGCCTTGTGGGTTATTCCTTTATTTTTTGCTCTCATTTTTCTTCTTCCCTTCGATGTGTCTCACTATGTTGTTTTCTGTAGGGATGGGGCTGAGGACAAACCCTGTCATCTTGAAATTCATATTTAATTCCCTAGCATAATCTGCAGCTTTTACAGTAGTTTGGTATTTTTAAAGTTTCTTGTCATAGTTTATACATCATTGAGAGTTACGGCTGTGTCTTAAAAGGTTGAGAATTCTTGCAAACCGATCATCGCTAGTAAGCTTCTCCGCCTACTTTCATGCCGTATAAAAGGCTTTTCATTCCACCCGAACCCCAAAGGAAGAGTCCCCTCATACATTGTAAGACACACTTAAATAGAGGGGCCAAAAATACTGTTGAGGCCCTATGTTTAATTGCTTGGTATTATTGCAATATGTCTATCCTCTCTGGGTGCAGGTCTCCCTCAACCCTCTTGGCTGGCGGCACATGGCTTAATTGAATTCCAGAAAAAGGCAAGCCCCACTTTCCTTGGTAATCCAAAATGAAGCTCTCACTTTGGTCTATAGCAAGAGGGAGCTATCCTTGGTTCTGAAAAGCTGGCTGTGTGTCAAAGCCATGCGGCTTCTTCTGTCTTAATAATGGATCTCATAGCGGTGGGATGTTCCTAATTTGGCATGTGCACAATTCACTGCCCAGACCATTGGCAGTTAGTAGCTTTAAAGTGTTAAAGTGTTAGTAAATGCAGAGAACAACAGCTCTCTGGAGTGTTTTGTGCCAAAGGTTTTTTAAATGACAATCACGGTTTGCTCCCTGATTAGTTTATTTTATTTAGCTGGGTTAATTAGGAGACATCGGCAATGAATAATCTGTCAGAGGATTTGATTTGAACAGCTAAATTATAATAACCTTTAAGGTCATTCTCTGAGCACTATTTGTAAATCCGTGGATTTATCAGGATTACCTCTTAGGTTCAATTTCTGACAAGACACTTTGCATGCTATTTCATCATGTGAAAGGGATATAGGTTGTAGAATAGCCATTAAATTAGTTGAGACCTGGCCTTTCAATATAACGTAAAATTTAATTGAATTAAATACAAATAAATGACTCACAAAGGCCACTTGTAATGCTTTATTGATATTTTAGTGTTTGGTTGCTTTCCAGTATTAGACATACATTGGCCACAGCAAATAATTGAGATTTATTCATATTTTAGAAAAGAGCACAGTGTAAATTTGAACACTGACCCAATCTATTTGCATGCAAATTAATCCGTTAATACTCATTTATAGGGATGTACGATAATGTACATATCTTTTCAGTAATGCTGGTTCTATAATCAGTGGTAAACTTCTACACGTGCGTGATTTCACGTGGAGTAGCATTTATTATACAGAGCCATTGTTCATTGACAAGCTGATTTTGTTTCTTCAAGTGAACATATTTGGAGAAATGTGGCATTAAATCACTTGCTCACGCATGGATCCTCTGCAGTTAATGTGTGGGGTAACACTTTATTTTAAGGTCCAATTCATACTATTAAAGATGCAATAGGTGATTGTATTCAGAAACATTTTTTGTCGTAATGTTGAATCTGGTCATACATGCATTGAGGATGCGTGTCTTTGGATTGTTATTTGCAGTGTGGGATGTACACAGTGCTAACAGGCAAAAGTTAGCATTTTCTAAAATGTCCCACTGCACCTTTAATTAACTATTAACCTTTTCACTGGTGAGTTTAAATTATTCTAGCTATTCCTGCAGAGTGAGTTTTTTTTTTTTTTTTTTTTACTTTTATTTTAGAACGTTTCCCCTTATCTTACCATGGTGATGTGTCATGTTTGTCACGTGACGCACTGCATCCAGTAAGACATTGTATGACCAAAGACTATAGAATCCCCAAGACATCTCACTCGTATACTGTAGTTTTGAATGGGAACAAATGTAACACTTAATATGGCCGCTCAATCACAGGAAGCCCCGCCTTCTGATTGAAAAAGCCAATTGCTAATCACTGCAGCTGCCATTAGAAGACCTGGTTGCTATAGAAACAGTCCGCACTCTGAGATGTGTGCTTGGGCCGGTTTTTTTTTTTTTTTTTTTTTTTTTTATACAAACGTGGCTTTTTCACTTAGGATGACACACAAGACAAGAAATTGTGGAAACCTTTTTAATTATATTTGTGATTTAATTTACTAATGCCTAATAATGCTTCCCTTTAAAGATCTATATTGTAAAATGCAAAACTGTTAACATGAGGTGAACCCATATAAACTGACAAAATGTTTCTGCATCACTGGGATCTGGCAGAGTCTTTAAAGAATGCTTTAACCGTAGAAGGATGATTGAGTGTGATTTCAGCCTCTCAGGGGATGATTAGCTGTGTTTAGGACCCTCTGTGGTGTCAAGGGTTCTAATTTATGATGAGATCTGAAGTGTTTTAGAACAGAAAAAAAAAAATCTTGTTGATATTCAAAGAGGAATATATTTTAATATCGGCCTCCACATCTGTTTTAAGCAAATATTATTTTCCTGGAAAGCCTGTTGAAATTCTGAAATACTTATCTTTATGTGTTGGTTATTAGTAATCTCCTATTCACAAAACTCAGACTGGTTATTATTATTATTATTATTATTATTATTATTTGAATATAATTATTTATGACAAGTACAATATCTTCTGATGAGAGCATATAGAACAGCTTTGTTTTATATGGAATAAAACCATATTTATTTACATATATTTAACATTAAATTGGCCACTCAAGAACAGTGAAATAACTTAACTTATTATTAAGTCATTATTATTATATACAAAGGTGTGCAATTAAGTGTAAGACAATAAGTGAAGTGGACTGTCATCAATTAGTTCACAAAGTGACTTTTTGGCAAAATCAGTGTTCCTTACAGAAATCCATTACAAGAAACAGAGACAAACAAAAATGTTAACTTTTCATTAATATATTTCTAAAAGTTTCTTAGGACGACACTCAAAAAGGGAAAACTAAATGGATTTCAAAAAATGAATTACACAGTGATCTCAAATGATCAATTCTCTAGTATTATGAACACCTTTCCAAACATAATATGTCTCTTTCATCTTCATGTGAATTAAAAGTATCAAAGTCTCCTTCCAAATCTCTGATTAAAGTGTAAGTCTTGTTCTAATTGAGAAATAGGAAATTCAATTTTAATATGAAAAGGTACACTAATAGGTGCTCTGAGATAGACAGTTAGCTCCTTAATAATGCCCTCAAGCACAAAAATCAAATATGATAAGGTTATGCAAATAGATGTTAGAATGATTGAGATTCCACTCAATTAATAATGTCCCGAGAGACATCTGCTCATGCATATGCACCCTAAGCAGAGGTTACGCCTTCTGTGATCACAACTCTTGCGATCCGTTATCCTCAATTGAACTTTCCAAAACTGTTCATACATTAGGCAGTGAATGGATCTCTCTTTTACTTTCGTCATCATGAAAGAAGAAACGGCAACTCTTGACTCAACACGACATCAAAACTCTCATGTAGCTCCTGGCTGTGTTTGCTTTGCTGAGGCTTGGGAAATTTATTTTTCTCAAGCAATAAATATATATCTCAGATAGGAAGTGATTATTGCACTCCGCTTTACCTGTTCAACTCAACTGTCCAGGGACGCTGTGCTTGGTATCTCTGCTCTAACCTCTATTGACTGAAACCTTTCTAGCTGCTTTTTAGACTCACTTAAGAGTCACTACATGTGCACCATTGCTGGAGAAACTGATCAAAGTAAACACAGGAAATAGCTTTTGGTATGACTTTTTGAATTGAGTTGAATGGTTTCATTGTCTTTCGAATAGATTCCAAAGAAAATCATACTTTTTCATGTGTGAAATGGGTATTATGAATCACTAAATCCATATACTGTGTTTCTGCTTTAAAAACTGTACTTTACTGTGAAAATGCTACTGTAAATACCTGTTAAATAGTTAATGGTGAGTTCCCCTAATGTATAGGGTGAAAAACTGCAATAGACGTTTCAGACAATTTTACGGGTAAAATTCAATTTTTGGAAGTGAAAAGAATATAAAATTTCCGGGGGAAATCTGTAAATTGAATTGAAATGCTGCGTTGCATGTCAAATTTGATGTTTTTTTTTTCTTCTCTCTTTTTTTTTTATTTTTGTAAATAACAATGTTTGTTTGTTTCTATGATTTTCTTATCAGTTATGTTTATTAGGATTGTATGTTACATCTTATGTTATTAAATCAATGTGTATTGCATATTTATTATAATTAAGATATTCCTTCTTGATAAATTAAGACATTTATTATGCATCATTATTTTGGCCACACTTTAGTTTGTGAACATATTTTCACTATTAACTAAATATTAACTACAAGTTTATTCTCAATAAACCCATACCTATTACTTATTAGTAGTTAATAAGGTACTTATCTGCATGGTCATGTATAATAAGGCATTTATATGTGCTTTTATAAGTATCAATAAACAACCAATATGATAGTTATATACTTGCTAATGTAAAACTAGCTGGTCCAGAATTGGTCTATAGTATATGAAGTATATATATATATATATATATATATATATATATATATATATATATATATATATATATATATATATATATATATATATATATATATTATAATTGACTGATATAATATTGTTTGATTGATTGATTAATTGCTACATGGATAAATAACAACATTTTTTAATTGAACCTATTTCACACCGTCATAATAATAATAATAATAATAATAATAATAATAATAATAATAATAATAATAATAATAATAATAAAGTAAAATAAAATAAACACTTAATTGTAAAACAACATGGAATACAAACAAAATAAACCCACATATTTGAGGGTACAATTCTAAAATAAATAAATACATGAAAATAAATAAATAAATACATTTATTACAATGCCCCTATTGTACGATTTTGCAATAAGATCATGAGTTATTTCTAGTTCACTAATGAAGCCTGCACCTTTTTTATCTTTGTAAAAATGGTCAGATTTTCTTGCTTCCATTAAAACGCATGCTCTTTGTTTTTGCTGGATAATAAGATCATCAAGTTTGTTCATGTCAGCTGGAGAGCTTTTGTCATAAAAACCACTGCATTATTCACAACATCCCATGCTATACTCCCTCATGGGAATATTACTGTGCATTATTAACAACTTTCTTTTCTCAGAATAGGATTATATCGTTTACAGACGCCTTAATCAGAAGCAAACATAGTTTTAGAACACTGCAAAACAAATGCATTCACTCTATGACATTTTCATCTATGTGAATTTGCACACAGAGGTTATTTCAGCAATACTGTGTTCACACAAAAGTCTTACCCAGTGATTTCAGCAGTCTTTCAGCTTATTTCAATTGCTCAACAGAGCTCGACAGAGAGATCTTTCTTTTCTTTCTGAGAACTCCCTATTAAATGAAACATTCATATCAGCTACATATTTCTTCATGCATGTCATTTTTTAATTTTTATTTTTTTGTCTAAGACGGGCACCTCTTCCTCAGTGTGGGCGACCACCACCCATGGATCTGCATTTTCCTCCTCCCTAGTCTTCTCCAAGTATATTAGATGATATTACCTCACAAGGATGTCCTCGATATAGCACTTATCCCCATGGGGACTGTAATGGGGGGAGATAATGAGATCTGATTCATATTTCAAAGACTTTCCAGCGGGAAACTGATAAGAGACCTTGATAAAGGAGAATGATTTTGGGGAGGGAGGATGGAAGATACAGAGGGAGTGATCATAGAGGGGTGACGATGGTGAAATAAAGTGAAAGATTACCTCTAACCTGTTGAGACGCCATATATCCTCTGTCTAACAGCATTATGACAAAAAGGTAATTACTGTAACATGATGGTGTGCGGGAAGTTTGGGCTCTAGTGGTCAAACGATTGGTTACCGTAATGATGATTTGAGCAATTTCTTGTAAATGAGTTTTCACTCCTTCTATTGAAGACTATTTGCAGAAAATGAAGAGAGGGAGTGAGAGAGTTCATTTTATTGAATCCCCATGGTCACCAACAGCTGCACTAAAACAGCACGCTTGAAATATTGAATGAAAAAGCACATAAATTATATATATATATATATAATTTTTTTTTAATTTTTTTTTTTTTTTTTCACAAAAAATACAGTTTGCTTCGCAAGATAAGACCCCTATTCCTCAGCTTGGATTGTGTAGAGCATAGTGAAGCTACATAGAAACTGCAATTTGGACCTTCAGTCCATTCACCACCATTTAAGTCCATTATATGGAGAAAAATCCAGGAACGTTTACCACAAAAACCGTAATTTCTTTGCGACTGAAGACAGAAAGACATGAACATCTTGGATGACATGGGGGTGTGTAAATTATCTATTATGGACATTATATATTATTCTGGAAGTGAACTAATCCTTTAAATGAATGCCTTTTATTAAAATCATGGAATTTCAGTTGTTATTTATTGATAATATTCTCCACTAGACAACCGTTAACTGCTTTGGATCTTTGAGTCTGTCACTCGATCTCGAAAACCGGATCATTCAGATTTGTGAATAAATCATTCACATTCATTTTGTGAATTAAATGTAATTATGTATTTCACTGATTCATTCATTTGCGATTAATTATATATATATATATATATATATATATATATATATATATATATATATATATATATATATATATATATATATAGCTTATCTTATGTATGCCTAGGTGATCTAGAGCTGATGGCAATATTTGTAGTGAATAATGACTTAAATGTTAGTCTGTTCTTCACAAAAATCAATTATGCAGTCCTGAGCAGACATAATTGTGATAGCATAATAACCTATTGTGCATTTCATAAAAAAAAAATAATAATTTCAAGAACAGAAGTGCTATGAATGGGCCATACAGTATCCCAGGCCTTTCAAATCCATGGTCCTTATTTGATTTTTGCTTTGTCTAATTGTATATAACAGTTGAAGCATCATATTCCTGAGCGTGGCTCAATCTATTGCTAAACTCTCAGAGCACGCTGCAGTTTTCTGCTCAATATTATATTGTCAACGTTCTCCAGAAGAGAAATCCAGCATAAATACTCCAATGAGTGAGCTTCAAAGTAGTGTCTCCCTCTGACATTGCAACAGATTTTCCTCATGCTCAAATGGAGCCAGCTTTCCACATGCAAATACAGCCTAAAAGTATGAACTCCAAGCTAACCAATGGATGCTTGTGAAAAATAAATAAATAAAATTGTTTGAAATGATTTCACACCTTGATATTCCATTAAATATTGCAATATCTGATATTTGATCATAAAACAGTTTTAGTTTCCCCTAAGATGCCAATTTAAACTTCTAAAAAAAAAAAACATTTCATAACATCAAATCACCTCAAACATTATCTCTGACAGCATTAGTTAAGTCACTTTCAAAGTATGCATGTGTGCCTAGAAATATATTAAGAAACAAATATATTTTCAAATTGTTCCTAAACATCTTAGAAGAGCAGGTAAAGATTATTCACTTACAAATCTAGTGGCAGTATATTCTTTTTATAGTGAGTGATATGATCTAAAGACACCTTTTCCCATCAAGCAACCCTCTAATCTGCCATCTGGCCCCATTCTGTCTCCATAAAACTCGTCAACACAACACCTACATTTTGCACTGAATAAGCCATATCTTAAAATGTTGCAGTACATAACTGTCTAAACAATACACCTACTGTAGGATCATTCAACAAATAAAAACACTGAACGAAGAAAGGTCAAACAATCAGATGAACACTTTTCTCATAGCATTCAGAAATGAATTGAGATTGTTAAATTCCAATTCGATTACACAACATAAACTGCAGTAGCAAGCAATTAAAATATATTATATATATATACATATATATATATATATATATATATATATATATATATATATATATATATATATATATATATATATATATATATATATATATATATATTAACTAGTACTACTAGCAGTAGTAATAGTTTACATATTTTAGTTTGAAGGTTTATAGGGTTTACGGATAGAGCGACATGATAGATTTTAGCATAACTAATAATTAAATTTTGAAGTATATATATGACTTATTAATTTGTGGCCATATTTTAATAATTATTTTAGTTAAATCATGGTCATATTGTACTAATATATTCTCTCATTTTAATGTAATCAAACGGTGGCCACATTTGACCTACAACCCATCTAACAGGGAACATTCTGAGAACGTTGTCTTTTTTATTGTTTTTTTTTTATTATTATTTTTTTTAATTTTATTTATTTTATTGTTTTTTTTATTGTTTTTTTTTTTTTTTCAGTAATGTTGTTGGTTAAAAGTTATCTGGTCTGTAATAAAATTAGCAAAATTGTAGCACAAAGCATTTACACACCAATTATATTTAAAAAATTATTAAAAAAATATTTAAAAAATATATAAAAAAGTAAGCAAGCAAGTAAATAAATAAAGCTTGAAGTTTTGAATGTTCTGAGAATATTCAGGAATGTTTCATTAGTCAGCTTGGCCTTTAAAGAGTATTGTTTCATTTTCAAAGTCTGTATTTTTGCCTAGAAATATATTTAAAGATCAAATTGTTTCTAAACATCTTCAAAGGATAGTTCACCCAAAATTAAAAATGACTCCATGATTTACTTATGCTCAAGCCATCCTAGGTATACTGTATATTACATTCTTCTTTCAGACAAAAACAGTCTGAGTTATATTAAATAATGTCCATGCTAATTCATGCTTTATATTTAGTGGATGTCATGGTTAAATTTAGTATTAGTGCATCCCTAATTTTAATTCTTCAGATTAGAATTTTGCACAAAACACAAACGTAAAACACTCACAACTTGGCTGGACAAATGGACGGTTTATTTTGGGGCCGTCTTGTCCTGTCCATTTGACTGATGAGACCGAGGCTGGTATCAATATTCCTGTGAAGAGAGGAAGGCGAGAGTATAGGCCCAAACGCTGATCAAAAATGTATGATTGAGTCTGGCTGCTTTCCCATCAAATCAACCTAATGTGGACTCAATGTGATTGATAAATTGTGATGAGATCATGCCCTTGGCAGAGAGTGGCACAGTGGAGCTGACAACATAGCGGCACAGACAGCAGTATTCTTCAGTGCCCGCCACACTGACTGATGAGGCAGTCTGGCACATAGCACATCAGAGGAACTCATTGGAGATGCTGTAGCAGGTCAGCTCATGGCTATTTCCATGTGGTGAAACACTGCAGGTGCTTGTTTTGGTCGAGGGGTGACATGCAAACTCATTCTGGCAAGCTGTGTCCATGCTCATCCCCTACCCAGAATTGTTTCTCAATAAGGAAATTGTTACACAAACTTTTCCCGGCATCTTCCAAAGTTATCTTTTAAATAAAAAGATCCCCTTCTTGACTTCTTCCAAATTGTGCCAGGCCCTGAGGGTGGCAAATACCAGATGAATCATCACAGACCCTGGTTATATCTACATCAGGCTCTGTCACACCATCGTTCATGGCCTTCATGTAGGTGATTGACGGGATCCACCCAGAAGCATGGAAAAAGCTTCATTAGCCGCGTTTCCACTGTCAAGCTTAAAGCGACGTGCAAGTGTGTGCCAGGGCCCTTCGCGTTTCCGCTTTCACATCCGGGGCTTCCTCGGGGCCAACGGTCAGGGTCTTTTGGTGAAAACCTTGGCCAAAACGGGCTAGCTGGGGCTAGAGGAGGGGTTATGAACAAAGACAGAGTTTCTCCGCATCTGGAGAGTGTCAGCGCTGCAGATCATTTCAGAAAGATAAAAGCTACAACACCAGCATCAAAAACTTTTTAAAACAAGTTGAGCTCAAAACTCACTCTTAGTCAGCAGCGAGTCTTTGAAATAACTTGATCCGATGTGGATTATAATCACTAAACAAGGCAGAAATATTTATAAGCGATGTAAAAGACTATGCACGCTAAACATTAACGTTACCATAGTAAACATGGTAAATCCAACCACTTGATGAAATCAATGTAGCATGTGATAAAATATAATATGTTTTTTTTGTTCGGGAGTTTTTATAAAAAATAGAGATATTATCATTCATTCTATAAACAGATATAAACAGAATAAACAGAAACAGACTCGAATGAATAAGCAGGCTACTTTCATAACGCTTAAGCGTTAAAAAGAAATAAAATATAAATACATTTATTTCTGTGTGACTAATTTTGAGTTCTGATGAATTAATTCATTATGATCAATGTATCACTTATTCTATAGTAAAAAATCGCTGCTTTTGAATTGAAATATTCAATAAAGCATGCAAACAAACGGCCACTTTTATCGTGTTCATTTTGTGATCGCGCTAGTACCAGTGACACTCTTCGTTTTCTGATAGGCTTGTAAAGGGTGGATTTTAGTGAAGCACAGAGATTAGATTAGAAGGTATTTTGATGTATTTACTAACATAATAAGGCACATTATAAAGTAGATTATTATTAAAGTTAATATTAAAGTACTACAGTGTTATCATAAATGTGTAATTACAAACATATTGAAATAGAAGGCACACAAGTTTAAAAAGAAATTACACCAAAGTATATTTTAGTTTACCATAAATGTTTTTTTTTTTTTTTTTTACATTCAGCAGTAGACTTTAACCATAAGCAAAACCGATTCCAAAAAAACTGTCTTAGGTCTTCTTTGTCACATCTTCCTCTTTATGATGCACCAAATGTTTTCTATGGGTGAAAGATCTGGACTGCAGGCTTGCCATTTCAGTACTTGGATCCTTCTTCTACGCAGCCATGATGTTGTAATTGATGCACTATGTGGTCAGGCATTGTCATGTTGGAAATGCAAGGTCTTTCCTGAAAGAGATGATTTCTGGATGGGAGCATATGTTGTTCTAGAACTTGGATATACCTTTCAGCATTGATGGTGCCTTTTCAGATGTGTAAGCTGCCCATGCCACACGCACTCATGCAACCCCATGCAAGTGAGTGACATACGGCCAAGTATGGTGGCCCATACTCTGAATCCGTGCTCTGCTTTTAACCCATCCAAAGTGCACACACACAGCAGTGAAATCACACACACCGTGAACACACACCCAGCCATTTATGCTGCGGCACCCGGGGAGCAGTTGGGGGGTTCGGTGCCTTGCTCAAGGGCACCTCAGTCATGGTATTGGAGGTGGAGAGAGAACTGTACATGCACTCCCCCCATCTACAATTCCTGCCGGCCCGAGACTCGAACTCACAACCATTGCAAGTCCGACTCTCTAACCATTAGGCCACGACTTCCCCTTAAAGAGATACCATCAGAGATGCAGGCTTCTGAACTGAACGCTGATAACAACTTGGGTTGTCCTTGTCCTCTTTAGTCCGGATGACATGGTGTCCCAGTTTTCCAAAAAATAACTTCAAATATTGATTCGTCTGACCACAGAAATGTTCATTTTGCCACAGTACATTTTAAATGAGCCTTGGCCCAGAGAAAATGCCTGCACTTCATATCATGTTTAGATATGGCTTATTTTTTGACCTATAGAGTTTAAGCCGGCAACTGCAAATGGCATGGTGGATTGTGTTCACCAACCATGTTTTCTGGAAGTATTCCTGAGCCCATGCGTAGATTTCCATTAGAGTAGCATTCCTGTATGTGATGCAGTGCTGTCTAAGGGCCCTGAAAATCACGGGCTTCCAGTATGGTTTTCCTGCACTGACCCTTACACACCGAGATTTTTCCAGATTCTCAGAATCTTTGGATGATATTATGCACTGTAGATGATGATAACTTCAAACTCTTTGCAATTTTTCTCCTAGAAACTTCTTTCTAATATCGCTCCACTTTTTTCGCCGCAGCATTGGGTGAATTGGTGATCCTCTGCCCATCTTGACTTCTGAGAGACACTGTTTATACCCAATCATGTTGCCAATTGGCCTAATAAATAAATTTTCCGGCCTCTTATTGCTACGTGTCCCAACTTTTTTGGAATGTGTAGCTCTCATAAAATCCAAAATGAGCCAATATTTGGCATGACATTTCAAAATGTCTCACTTTCAACATTTGATATGTTATCTATATTCTATTGTGAATAAAATATAAGTTTGAGATTTATAAATAATTTAATTCCTTTTTTACTCACAATTTGTACAGTGTCTCAACTTTTTTTGGAATCGGGTTTGTATAAACAATAGTAGTAATTTTGAAATGCAATATGTACTTAAAGGGGGGGTGAAATGCTCGTTTTCACTCAATATCTTGTTAATCTTGAGTACCTATAGAGTAGTACTGCTTCCTTCATAACTCCAAAAAGTCTTTAGTTTTATTATATTCATAAGAGAAAGATAGTCTGTACCGATTTTTCCCGGAAAAACACGAGTGGCTGGAGGCGTGACGTGTGGGCGGAGCTAAAGAATCACGAGCGCCAGTAAGCTTTTGGGTTGAGCGTGTCTGGAAGCTGTGACACCGTGAGGACAAAACCAACCAAAACAAACCACGACTAACAGTCAGATTCAGCGTATATTTATGATCCAGAATCAGATCCAGAGGCTGAAATTTAACAAGAGCAGCATCAGCAATCAGTCTCTATGTGGTATGTACTGAAACTGTATATATTTGCTTAGCGGTTTTGGAAAATGTTCCACTTTGTCGTCTTTTTTTTTTTTTTTAAGCTGTACATGTGGAAAGTGCAGTTTGATGACAACATCGCATGTTGTTTACTTGATGTGCTTACGCATCGATAGCTAAGTTAACAACACAGAGATATTTGAAGCAGTTTTACTCGTGCAGTTTGATGACAACATTGCATGTTGTTTACTTGATGTGCTTACACGCCGATAGCTAAGTTAATAACACAGAGATATTTGAAGCAGTTTTACTCGCCGCATGCGGTTCCAACACACGATCGTGACCCTTTTTCGTTGGGACTGCATTATCCTTAAGAATAAACAATGTGCAAATCCGGCGTCAAACTGGACCTTGTTTGTAAAACAAGCATCTTCGAAATGCAGGGAACAAACACAAACACTTGCACAACTCCGTTGATGCTCTGTAAAAATAAACTCCATCCACTGGTCCCTTAATGCTGTTTCTCTTTTGGTAATCTGTGCAGGGTTGTCTTGTCTTCCGGCAGAAGTGCCCTCAGGACCCATATAAGGAAATTCCGCTCCATCTAACATCACACAGAGCCATACTCGAAAAGAAAACTTTCCGAAACTTGTGACAAACCGGAAGTAGTATTTTTGGAACAGAAATACTCCTTCAAACGTACAACTTAATTTTTGAAACTTTGTCCATGTTTAGCATGGGAATCCAACTCTTTAACAGTGTAAAATACTCAGTATGCATGAAATAGCATTTCACCCCCCCCTTTAAGTTGACACTATTAATATTATTCATTATTTGCTATTACATCTTATACTTATATTACTTAATATTATGCTAAAGTGTACTTTTTCACAAAGGTATGTATATTTATTCAAAAATACTGTACATTAGAAAAATTCATAAATTAAGTTACCTACACGCAAGTACATCTATTCTATAATTAATAATTACAGTCTGTTATATTATTGCTCTTTTAGTTTCATTATCATGGAGTTAACATTTAGTTTGTTTTCATTAGTTTCCTGTTATCCTTTTTTTATGTTTTTCTTCCACTGTTAAGTTGTCATGGTTATTAATTTGATTGTCATAGGTGTCTGTCATTAATTTCCTCTGTTTGTCATTATTGTTGGGCTTGTTTGTTTTTGGTTTAATGAATTTAGAATCTAGTTTTCAGTTTCTTTCTTCTTCTTCTTTTATTAGCCAGGATCTCACAGAGAGAGTGCAGTAGTGCAGTATTTACTGAGTTATGATTTTAAAAACATGGTAAACAAATGCAAACAAGAACTGCATTAATGCCCATAAAACCAGATTATGAAGGAATTAAATTTGCAAGTACAAATAAATTACAAGAAACAGCTAGGGACAATCATGATATTTTGTTATCTAAGACAATTCCATGGATGCAATTTCAAGTGTGTCCTATGTATCCAAAATATGAGGGTCACTGTGCATTGGGACATAACTAAAAGCTGGTAATGTCCACCATTTTATTGGGATTTTTATTATTATTATTATTTTTTTTTTCCTCTCGCTTCAGCAGTATTGGTAATGGTATAATTTTGATAAATTGCATTTCACTGTATTCTCACTCTTTCATGTTTGGTGTACTTTGTTGCTTCCTCTTGGCCTCAGAATAATGTATTATGTTCAAATTTAGTGTCTCTTTTAATATGATAATGGAATGTTAGGCAAGACTTCAAAAGTACTTGTTTGCAGTCTGACTGTAAGCAATACCTCTTAAGAGGCTAAAAATCCGTTGACTTGGACTCTGAGAGACAGACCAACATAAAAAAAAAAAAAAAAAAAAAAAAAAAAAGATCACTATCACTTACAAAATTAAAGATAAAATTGCTTAACAAATGATTGAGCACACAGACTAAGTATCCAGACATTGATTTATAAGATAACTGATTGGGGTAACATGTTCTTAGATTACTGTATTACAAGAACACAGTAGTATGTTAAAAAAAAAAAAAAAAAAAAAAAAAAAAAAAACCTTGCCACATAAAGTGTAGTGTAGATGAGTTATTATAAAATTTAATTAAAAGCAGTCTCATTTTAGTATATATCATGTTAATTTTATTTTAAAGTGTGTGTATTTTATGTGATTTTGTGAATTGTATTCATTTTCAAATATTTATATTTATCTACATTGTCTTTTTTTCAGTTATAATTTTAATAATATAATACTTCAATGTAAACCTAATTTATTTCATTTAGTATCAAAGGTAACATTTAAAATGTTCTATTTCCAAAGTTTTCACTCAATAATAATATTTAAATAAAATAATAAGAAAAATAAGAAAAAAATATTAATAAACAGTGTTTGAAATTAGCGATTGCCAACCCGCCAAATGCAGGTATAAATCAGCTGTGGCGGGTAACGCTGTCAAATCACTAGCCAATTTGGTGGGTTACCTTCTGTAAGCCGGCAGCCATATCACCCTGGAGCCCAAGACCGGTTGCCCACTGAAGCTAAGCAGGGCTGAGCCTGGTCAGTACCTGGATGGGAGACCTCCTGAGAAAACTAGGTTGCTGCTGGAAGAGGTGCTAGTGAGGCCAGCAGGGGGTGCTCACCCTGAAATCTGTGTGGGTCCTAGCGCCCCATGTAGTGATGGGGACACTATACTGTCAACAAGCACCATCCTTCGGATGAGATGTTAAACCAAGGTCCTGACTCTCTGTGTTCATTAAAAATCCCAGGATGTCTTTCGAAAAGAGTAGAGGTGTGACCTCGGCATCCTGGCTAAATTCGCCCATTGGCCTCTGACCATCATGGCCTCCTAGCAATCCCCATATCTGCTGTTTGGCTTCATCACTCTGTCTCCTCTCCACCAGTAAGCTGGTGTATAGAGGGCGTTCTGGCGCACTATGGCTGCCGTCGCATCATCCAGGTGGATGCTGCACACTGGTGGTGGATGAGAAGATACCCCCTGACTATGTAAGCGCTTTGAGTGTCTAGAAAAGCGCTATATAAATGTAAGGAATTATTATTATTAAGTTATGCTTACTCATAAATTTCTTGGGGAAGTTAATTCAAGCTAAAAATCTGAAACTGAACTTATGAGACATCATGACATTATCAAGTATCGCAAAAACCAAACCAAACACACCTACAGAGTGCATGAGAGTGTGCTCTTTCACTTCATGATTTGCTTTATTAATATGCATTAACCCTTAACATATCTTAATGTGGACATCAATAACTCAACGTTATTAACTAGCTATAATCATTTAACAGCAGTGTTTGGAGTATTGCATTACAGTAACATATTACTTGTTGCTGTAACGCAGTAGTGTAAGGTATTACTATCAGTTTTCAGTAATATTTTACTCGGTACATGTTCACACTTTTATATACAAATGGTATAACACATTTTTAGCCCAAAATGTAATCGTTTAAATAAAAGTGGAATAAATGAAATGAAAATAAATAGCAAGAACGCAAGATATTAATAATTCAAAGATGCAACAAATAAGTTAAATTTCCTGTTTGTGGTCAGTCAATAACTGCATGTGGTGTCCACGTTTGGAAATAAAGAATAAAGATCAGCTTCTAACATATTTGTTTAGCATTTGGCACTGGCCGGTGGAAAAGTGGCTAGGGCTGCACGATTAATAGCATGCAACTGTCATGCACGTCTCATTAGTGAAGCTGGTTCTGTGATTATAAAGTTGGTTTGCTGACAAGCTATGCAATATCGTGTTCGTAATCGCATGCGATTCATCTGTGATTATGAACGCAATATTGCGTAGCTTGACAGCGAACTATGGCTCTGTCTATTAAGTGCCGCTCCATTTGAAAGCAGGTGATGGACATTTACCGCTAATCAGAGAACCGGCTTTACTAATGAGACACGCATGATAATTGCATGCGATTAATCGTGCAGACCTAAAAGTATATGGCAGAAGACCATACATTCCCGAGATGGACATATGCGCATCTTGTCATTTTGCAATTGAATATGGCATTAGAGTTTACAAATAGTCCAGTTGTGTCTAATATGGATAGAACCAATCAATTCACAGATATTGCCAGATAATCACTCTACCACTACCATATATTTAACAGACTTGGATTGTTTGTGTTGGCTGTCCTCCTTTCTTGCATTGTCTTGACCCTTCACTTTGCCAATTATAAGCTATATTGTTAGTAGCCTGGATAGCCCACAGTCATTATGCTACACCATATCGCCCTCTACTTGATGTTAAATACTCTGCAGTACATTTTGACATTTCAGAAAGTTCTACTTCTGTAATTATTTTGGTGAAAGTAACTCAAAAGTAATACAGGAGTCATGTAACACATTGCAGTTCTGAGACAGTAATATTGTAATGTAAGGAATTAGTTTTAAATGGCAGTAACAAGTAATCTATAATGTATTACAGTTTGGAAGTAACTCGCACAACGCTGTTTAAAAGTGCGCTTTTAAAAATCAGCATGCACTGAAAACAAAGAGGTAATGCTCAAAAAAAAAATATATATATATATATTTTAGATTACACAGTTATTATAGAGTTCAAAGAATAACAAATGTAAAATATCAAGACACAATCTATGAACTTTGGAACTTGATCTGTAGGTTCGTATAATATTATAATTTCTGAGACATATATTATGTTTGCTCACATATACGGGATGTGCGAATGTTTAAATTATTTCTTTCAAGCTACTGCATACTGCAGACAACAGGCATTTCTCTTTACAACATCATCCAGGGTTTTGTTTTCCATCAATATTTGGATCTCGGCATAGCTCTGATTCTCCATATTCAAAGTAAACGCTGTATTGTCAGTATGATTTACAGCTGACTAAAGACAAACTTTACCAAACAATGAGTGCTATCCCCCTTGGGCTTATCGTGTTTCACTGAATGTTTGATCATTGATTCTTTGCAAAACATCACCATGACGTGTGCATAATGCTTGACACGACTCGCCAAAATGATTCATTTTTTTCTAGCATGACAGCTGACATCTGTAGCCGACACAGTATCTACCCTAGTAGAGTTTGAAGGCTCATATTTGAGAATATTAAATATTTGTGTGTCACATATACAGGCGTGATGTGACAGTTGCAAATGATCGTGGGTGCCACATCAGATAGAGACATGAATAGTGTGTGATTTGCATTAAATATAAACAAGAGCTTGTGGAGTCACACACGTCATATTCTGAGCTGTCTTCATTGTCATACATTGCAGGATTTAAAATTGTAATTGGATTAATAGCATAATATTCTGATTCATTTTCAATTAACCACATACTGTATATAAATATTTGCTGAGAAAATTCCCCACGTGGTTCAAAGTCATTGCAGGACTGAAGCAGATGAGTAAAGCACTGACATATTAGTTTCCAAAAAAAGAATATTAGAAATAAAAAACTGTTTTCAACATTGATCACTGGAATACATAAAATGTTATATATCATCACCTTGGAATTATAAGGTTCTATCTGCATTCTGAGCAGTTTTGAGATACTGAGCTTTAAAGGATTTTTTTTTTTATTTTTTTTTTTATTTTATTTTTATTCCATATAATGATAGGTAACAAAATAAGAATTTGTGAAAAACCATATAATTCCAAGGTCAATCTACTTAAATCGAAACCATTTATTTTAAATTATAATAATAGTTTGCAATATCACTACTTGTACTGTGTTTAATAAGCCTTTTACTCTGCATTCTGATATATTAATAATTGCTCTACAATTTTGGAGCTAGTTAAGGGTTTGAAAGGTTTTCTTACTTCTTACATTCAGGGTCCTTTACATTCAAACTGTTTCTGATAGCTCTGAAGAGAACAATTTCCCCCCATTGCAGGCTGAAATGAGAAAAGCAAGCAGCATGATCTCTGCACAGACATTGCACACCTGCATTAGGCTGAATTAAACAGATCCTGAGAGGACTGGCCTCTGGATACATTGAGCCCGCTAAAATTCATGAGGTTTTCATGTTTTTTTGGCCATATTTGTGTCTGTGGGCTGGGTATATATTTAGACAGAACATATTGTAAAAGGAAGAAAAAGAAAGTGAGAGAGAGGAAGACGATGAGACAGATTTGTGGCCATCTGCCCAGCAGGAGCTTGAATGTAATTGTGAGTCCAAGGTATTTAAAGTTACACCTCGCTTGGATGCTCATGCATGATTCAGAGTGTTTGCAGCCAGAATATTTACCTGTGCTTTTGTGTTTGCAAGCTTTAGCTTTTAGTATTTGCTGTACCAACAACACTAACTTCCAAAGAGAGAGCAGAGCGCAATGGAAAGATACAAACACAAATACTTATGCAGTTGTGATTCAAAAAATATATGTTAAAAAAAAAAATAAAAATAAAAAATAAAAATAAATAAATATATATATATATATATATATATATATATATATATATATATATATATATATATATATATATATATATATATATATATATATATATGGAGTAAAACGTGGCATAACAAACATCTCAATCAAACTAACACAAAATCACTTAAATATAAGAATATATGAAAAATAAAAAAAAGTTAACATGGTTGAGTTAGACTGCCTGTATCCAGTTACATCAACACAAGTAATTTAAGAAAAGTACAGGGTCAAGTCTGGTAGAAATAGCTCTGTAAAGTAACACATTTGAGAGTGGATGAGACTGAGAAGCCATTTATTTTAAACCATCACTTTAATGTGCCAACTTATCGCATATTGCCAAAAACAATTTAAAGAAGAATAAGATAAAACAGTTTTTTTTTTTTTTTACTTGAAGCCAAGACAGTGATGAAGCAATCTCTTGCCATATTTCTGTGAGAAAAGAAAAAGTTTCTGCATCTCACATGGCAGACTGATTAAGTGAAATATCCCTCAAGATTTTTCAAATTAAATTATTACACACAAATAAAATGTACTAACCACCTCCTCTATATCTACTAAAATTAAATCCACTAATTATTACAGGGACACAATTTAAATTCAGTGCAATGAATTCATGTTTCCACAAGGATATTATTACCAAATGTGTGCTGATCATATTAATGTAGAAAGGAAACGTCTCAGGTTGGTTATGTAACCATGGTTCCCTGAGTAGATAACAAGACGCTGTGTCCTCTAGGGGTCGCTGTAGGCAATGCCTCGTCATGACACGTGTCTGAATCATACGTTGAAAAAACACCAAAAACATGTTGGCCGGCAATGCTTCAAAGTGTGTTAATAGAGACACACTGGTTGAGTGGAGCCCAAGGTACCAGGGTCGCGTAATCCTTACCGTACAGGATTTTAGAAAGTACACAGAGCTTAGTGTGTGTACTCAAAGCTTCCCAAGCATCGCCAGAAGTGCTGAACCAAACGGGTTCAACTGATGATCAACTGATGATCAAGAAGGCTGCAGCAGAAGCCTATGACCTGGCCGCATGATCCAGGAAGCATGAGGCAGGAACCAGGGCTATCATAACAGCTGGACATAACATCTATGAAGCCACAAAACCAACCAAAACATCAGAGGTCCAGCATAGGAGACTGTAATGCAGGAAGTCGGTCAGGTGGAGATCTTGTGGTTATAGTAGAATTAGGAAGGGGAATTAGTAGATACTCAAGTATTACTCTGATCCTGACAAAAGCGCTGATGCCTTGTCTGTATCACATCCTTTAGGTCTTGCCTGCCTTGCCTACCTACCTTCCTTAGAACTGCGATTCCTCCTACCCCTTACCACAGGTGGGGGAGGAGTGCGAGCTGCAACACTAGCCTTCTGTACCTGTTTCTGATCCTCAGATCAGGGCCAGGACCCCTGGGTTGTACGGGCTCAGACCTGGACCTTCGTGGAACTAAGGATTTGAAGGCCGCTGAGCACTCCTTCGCCACCACCCTGAACTTCTCAACCACTGTCTCGACAGAGGTATCAAAAAAATTTAAAAGGTGAGATGTATACTAAAAGGCTTACATCTTATGAGAAGATGCCTCCCCCATGGAGAGATAGCAGGGCAGCTTCTCTTCAACAGGTAGCATCTTCTCATAACCATTCTTACGCATCCCCTCGATGTTGGCATAACTAGTTTGCTTGAATCTGTGGATGCGGGATGAGAATGGATTTTATGTTTTTATTTATTTATTTTTATTTATTTTTTTACCGGAGTGCAGCATAGTGTGGTTTTCTGAGAAGGACATGATATAAACCATCTGTCAAACAACTGCAGACAGACCCACACTATACATTTCCTATATAAACAAAAGGAAATTACTGATAGGGATAAATTTCCCATCAGATTTTTTCCATGTACTCACCGGTACGCAACGCGCCGCAAGCCTTCAGCTCCAGCGGGAGCTAAACATGCTCCGCCCAACCGCTAGATTGCTACAGAAGCACTAGCAAAACCCCTGCCAAGAATGCTTCGTTTATCCCGCAAGAAGTGAACGTACTCATGCAAACGTTGTCTAAAAACTCCCACGAATGCATCACAATGAGCGCAGCAGAGCGCATCCCTCCCTCGAGTCCTTGCTCTTCACTGCACACACACAACCAGAGTACGTGAGCCATGTGAACTGCAGGATAGAGCAAAGCCTCTGGCGAGAAAATGCACTCCTAAGCGCGGTACGCTTCAAACAAAACAGCCAATGAAGACAAGGAAGAGAATGACGTGTTCTCCTAGCGCCTATTTATGCTATAGTCGCACCGGTCACATCATAGGCTAGTGCCGGCCAACATGTTATTGGTGTTTTTTTCAATGTACTGTGTGCTTCAGACATGGGTCACTACGAGGCGTTCCCCGTAGTGACCCCTAGAAAATATATAAATATTATAGATATTTATCTGTAGAGATTTACTTATTTATTTATTTTTAACCCTGGGATTTGCAGTGTTCCCAGTTTGTTGTTCACTATACATTTTGATGCTTACAGTATTTTTTTCCAAAGTAGCATCATATTGTAACATCCCAGTTATATTAAATAATCATGGTGCAAATAATTATGTGGATTTGCCGAGGGGATGCTGATGTGAGGTTTGCATTAAGCTTACGTTTGTTCTGTGTTTGACTCAAAATATAAGTTCATGTTTCTAAATGTGTTAGTGTGGTTGTAAAGAAAACTACACAATTTAGGCTTTGAAGTAAGAATTGCTTTTTTGAAATTCACGAGTTCATGAACATCAAACAAAGCAGTGTTCAAACAGAAATCATAACAAGACAACACATGTGATCGTAACAGCAGTATGCAGTAAAAGGCTGGCTTAAGCAGATGTAGCTTTATGGCAGGCTGTAATTACACCTCACTCCTGCTCATATCATACCTAATGCTGATGACATTAGTACTGTTTGCCAATTACCCATTCCATTCTTTGAGCACTAGTGCATTCTGCCATGGTGAATGGCCCTATTAGTCATGTGAAGGTTTCTGCCGACTCGCCTGAAGGCTTCAACAGCCCATACAGTCACCAGTCCAGAAAATATATTTGCTCAAGCATCAATTTATTGATTTGAGGGGGATTTACCTCCCCTAATTTAACTGTCAAGATGATAAAGTTGTCTTTAAATGTAAAAAACATATTTTACTGAGGGAGAGCCAATATGCTGCATTGGTCGTTTGAGGCTCATGTCAATCTTTAGTGGAATAGGGTGTATTTGAAATGAAAAAGTGCCTCCATATTGAAGAAGTAATATCATGAGCTCACGTTCAAAATGAAAATAAGTGTCTTTATACATGTGCCTCAGAGTCATGCATGATCCTTTGAAAGCCAGACCTGTTTTGACAACACATTCATTTAGGCTGTTTTAGTATCACACACACACACACACACACACACACACACACACACACACACACACACACACACACGTTTTGG